>NW_028143280.1:0-155000 GCF_977018435.1 Lepisma saccharinum | reverse complement strand
AAGTAAATTATACCTGTATGTTCTCTATTCACAAAAAAATGTTAGTAAAAGTTAAGTTTTTCTTGTGTTTTTTTTTTTACATAAGTCGAATTCAATTGTGTGTAGCTTCTTGTAAACCTGTTGTAAAATAATTGAACCTTGTTCATGTGGAAATATCTCAGCCATATAAAATGGTGCGATCATCTGTAGAACAGCTACAATTAATGTTTAATTACAATGTTGCAATCTCAGTAATGGTCAGTACAATAGTCATGCAATGCATATCAAAATGATGGTCGTGGAATAAAAGTCAAATTTCCATATCTCATCCTTGCACCTTGTGCGAATTGAAAACAAACGACAGCGTTGTTTATCTTGGCAACCGGTTCCCGCGTAATTTGCCTCTTTGCGGAACAAGTGCGCTTTGTTGCCAAGCATCACCGATTACCTTTTAAACTCGGCGTTTGCATGTAAGGAACTGTATTGAATTCTGTTGAATTTTTTTTTGCAAACGAATTACACATAACGGATGATCATTTATTTTAATAAAATAAATTTATGAATATTTACATGTGTTTTATTTATGCGTCTTCATAAGTCCTCATGTATGAGGACTTTTATAAAAAAAACGTGAGCATGTGGCTTGCATATCCCTCCTTTCCCCAGACTACTAGAAAGTTTGAAAACTCACAAATGACAATCAGGCTGCAATATATAAGTACTTCACACTGTACCACTGGGCGTGTCTCGTATTCACATTTTTATACTTGTTACTTTGCCTGTAATTATCGTCATCAATTCTTAATTTACCCAGTATTCAATGATCGCATTGGGCCGGTATGAGCTGGTATGGCATACTGGTAGTAAATCAAGATGCCAAAAAGCATACGGGCAGTAAATTCTGAAAATTGGCACTTATTTATTGGAGCTGAATGCACAAGTAGTTACACAATGGCCAACAATGCACTCGCTCATTTCTCTCCCTCTCTCTCTCTCTCTCTTTCTTGTGTTGGATTATACGTACATACCGTTCAGCCATCTGCACTCTTCCCCCACCCCGCCGTCAACGGCCGAGTGAGTGAGTGCTGCTTGTCGATCAGACGTCTTGAAAAACGCAACAATAGCATCTGCAATTAAAATAGTGATTTAAATAAGTGCTGATAATGTAAACTTCACTTTTTGCATGGGAGAATTAAAATTATAGCATTAATTGTTTGTTCCTTTAACAATTATTAGGTTGATCAAAATTATTTAAAATGTACGCAGAAATGTACGGACAACGAAATTACTAATAAAAGTGTGTTTTATACAGCATATATTGATATACTTGGAGGTTTAATTGTGTATTTTCTGCAAATATGCTGTGTAAAGAAACAAACTGCCGGAGTATTAAATGAGGTGAGTGTACAGTCACGTGGTTAATCAGTTTACTTATAACTGCCCACGCGCATTTTCAGTTCTGATCTCGGTACTTGTGGTTAGGGATTGAAGTTTAAAAACAAACGCTTTAAATTGTTATTGTACTGTATAAGTTTTTGTTTTTTCTTCAGTTATCTTCACGGGTTGACTTGTGCGACATATTAATTTTGCGGGTGAGTGTCACAAGTGAAAAAAGAGTTTAGATTTGAGGCTTAAACGAACACTTTCCAACAAACACGATATAACTGAAGTTGAACTTGAAAGTGCTAGAAACGTAAGTACTGAAAAAAAAAAGTTGCATGAAAAGACAGGTCTGTGCATACGAGCATTCCGGCAGTCATTTATTTCCAATTCGATCTGTATGGTATTGCGATGCCATGTAATATTCCGGGCCAAGCATGTGACATCGACAACCAATGAGGCTCGTACCAGTGTAACGAGTGCACTCACGGTCCCCGAAATGACGTGTCAATCATACCCCGGCACGGGGCCAAACGTCGTTATGTGTACGGGAAACCGGTCGTGACTCACGGTCCAGTTATCAAGTTCGGTACTGAGACGGTCGTTTATTGTCATACTATTGTGAGGCGGAGATTAATACCTTGAAAAGTTACACTGTTTTGTTTACCTACGATATGTAGATTCGAACAATCATAAAACACTAATAGCATAATATCTGGTACCTGAAAAAACGTCAAATAACAACACTGACGAACGGTAAAAAAGGTGAATATATATTGTAACAACAAAAAAAATATTGCACTCAACAACTGTTTACAAAGCCTCCTCACTCTCACAACATTCACGCTATCTCTCTTTCACACACATGAGGTATTTTTACATGTGAAGTATGGATACAAGTCATGGATCTCATTAACATATCATTCCTTTTAATTTTTAAACCTTTATGTGAATTTAGGGCATTTGTCTGCCAGATCCTGTGCTCTTTTAAATTAACTTAAGTGCCAGCCCTCGGAAAGCGGTTAACTAAGACAATTGGGTCGGCGTGGTTAAATCTTTCGTTCGAATGAACGTATGCATCGAGTCGTAAGCACGACATTATACAAGTTTCTCGGACGGGGGTATTACACACAAGCCTCTCTCGTCCAATGAGAACAACTACTCAATTACATAGTGATGCAAAAACTTAATTTGCTCCTGCTGCCGGAAATACACTAATCAATCGTCGGCGCGAGCAAAAATTACCTTAAAAACCACTATGCAACAAATAATACTACTTCATGCGCACGACCTTGCAATAAAAAAAACTACGCTTTCCACAATTAACAAGGACTCCTCAGTCAACTATTGACGAATTAAATGGCGCGACGGGGCGGTCGGTTACACAAGAAATGGAGCACACTTTGACAATTTATACTAAATATTAAAGAAATGAAATGGAGCTTCTAACCCTGAATGCAGACAATTAAATTAGAACATCTGAACATGAAATTACCCTTTTTTATAACAATACCAAAAATTATCAGACGCGGGGGGTTAGGTTCGGGGTTTCCTGAGTAACTTTGCGAATAAGTGAGACTTCGGCGTTAACTGTACGGTGTTGATACTAACGACGCACGTTTACATGGACATGAGACCCTCTGAAGTATACTGTACCAGACTCTGCTACATGGCGTGGTCATTCATCTCTCCTGGACGCGGGACTTGCACACGGTTCCTTTGTGGCGAAATTGTCCTCCGAGGTCGATCGCGACGAGGAATAATTGCGACGACATGGTGTACTTGCACCTCCTCAGTACTTCGGGCGTTCCTCTTGTCACTAGCATGGGGTGTACGTGGTCACGCGTCGGTTCGGAATCTCTCTGGTGACGGGCTTCGATTCGGCGTCGTTCTGGAAGCGTCGTTCTGGAGTCGTCCTTCAATCTCTCCCTCTGGCTTCGATCGGCGTCGTTCTGGAGTCGTCCTTCAATCTCTCTCTCTGGTGACGGTCTTCGATCGGCGTCGTTCTGAAGACGTCCTTCGGGCTTTGGGCAGTGTTTGGCTTTGATGTCGTCTTTGGCGTTGGCTGACTGGCTTCATCGGAAGATGGCGATGCATCGTTGCGGGGTCAGGGAAGTCGACAGACTCCCTTCTCAATCTCCTTTAGCCGCCCATGATTATGTAGTTAACGCTTGGCAAAAAACAAATCACCGCGTAATCTTCACCAAAATAAGGCGCACACTGGTAACTCTCTATCTGCAACTCGCTCGCGGTACGTAAGGAAACAAAGTCCACGGACACAAAACAATAATCACGCGAGAGTGTAGCGCGGAGCTGCTCTCTCTATGAAATCCGGGTGAAAACTGTGTCTGGAATCATAGTACTGCCTGTATATAAGAGATTCGAATTCTTCCGTTGAAAAGGACGCTCTAGTGGCTTGGCTTCTGTTTCAGAGGGATGGAAATGACCTCTCTCCATTGTCTTGAAACGCGGTCAGCGACGCGTCCTGGATCCTTGCAGGCTTGGGCTCCAGCTGGTTTTCCTGGTCATCCGTGAACATGGGTTCGAACGCCTGCTGCGACTCAAGCCCGGTAGCGGCGAAAATAATCTTTCCTTATCTCCGCGTTGGTGCAAATATGTCATGTTCTAAGCCGAAAAAGGCAGTTCCGCTGTCACTCAAGAAAAACTCGTCCCCAACTCCCGACGTCTGGCTCGGATACAAGTTTATTCACAAAATAAATCAAACCTCACACTTTCATGTTTGTGCATAAAATGAATCAATAAACAAAAAAATAATTTATATCGAACTGCGTTTCACATGTCACTAGATACCGTGACATCTCGCCCTCCTTCCGATCAAAGAATTCTGTAGGCGAATAAAATTTTTCACTACTCAGGGGCATGAAATTTTGACTACAAATTTTTTAACACCGTGTACAAAAAAAGTTAACCAGTTCGATAACATAAAACACATGACATAAATGATATCTCCAATTTTCATAATAAATATACATATTATACACTCTGGGTATGGCGAAATGTTATTTTATACTTCTAAAATGGCGCGATGTCGCTTAACCATGTTTCGCCATCCCATTCCTCCCTTCGGCGCTGACGACATGACGGCCCCGGCTGTGGAGATGTGTTGCTGGGATTCGGCCCGTTCGCTTTTCGCGTCGGGCTCCTTTGAACCCTCGGCGGGCTGCGCCTTGTGTGCCCGTTGTCAGAACGCGGGCTCTCCGGTCTACTGTCGGGGTGACGTTGATAATAACCATTGTTCACTCGACCGTTGTAAAAGTTGCTGTCGCCGCTGTTGCCATGGTGACCCGGCGAACTGCGAGTCTGACCACCTCGACGTCTCTGTCCCCGATACTGGCGTCTCTGTCGTGGCGAAGGCGGACCATCTCGAAGCTGGCGAACTTCGGCTCCTGGAGCGCGTTGTTGCCCACCGTATCTTTGCTGGACCAGATGAACGCGTGGATGCTTATTTCCTCGGCTTCCTTCATCCTCCGGTCGTCTCCTTTTGTTCCATCTGTCACTCCGCGTCCTCTCGCGTTCCTCTTCGCACTGGTTTAGGTTCTCGAGCGTGAGCGACATGGCCTCTGCATCGAAAACGCACGCCCCGTTGAGATGCCGTCTTATCTCTTGCGGGTAATGATAAATGAGGGCCGCAATTATCTCTGACGTGGTCATCTGTGGCTGGAGAGCCTGGAACTCATTGAACTTACGCCAGAAATATTGTGAAAAAGTAAGTCCCCCGTTCCTGTCGTACCTCTCGTTCCTCAGCTGGATGAGCATCCTTTCCACTTGCATGGGGCGCTGAAAGTGTGTCAAGAACGCTTCCCTAAACGCCGAGTATGAATGAAAGTGTCTTTCATTCCGATCCAGCCAGTTCTTTGCCCGATCTTGCATTAGGCCTTTCAGCACGAGTAATCGCTCCCCATCCGCAAGTCCTAACTCCCGGGCTGTTGCTTCGAATTCCTCGATGAAGGCAGACGGCAATATCCTGTCGGCCCCGGAGAACTTCTTGAAATGTTTCTTATATTCCGGCGGGAACAGAGCCCTCCTCGCCGGTGCTGGTTCAGACCGTATATCTTCCCGGGTTGAAGTTTGGGCTTCGAACGGTCGCGGCGATGGAAGATGTAGTCCAGGTTCCACTTCGCTTCCTCCGTTGACAAGCGTAGCCGGCCTTGCGTCACTCGCGCGCCTTGAAGACGAGGGGACCGCAGCTGGCTGTGGTGACGTCATGGCTGCCGGCTCTCGCGATGATCCGGGAACGTCGGCTACGTTTAGTCGTTGCAGTTTATCCTCGATTTCCTTTATCTTGTCGGAATTCCCTTCCGCTATGCTCGCTGCTCGCCGCACTTGTCGCTCGAGGGCATCGTTGCTCCGATTGCAGGCCGTCTCCAGCTGTGCACACTGCTGGCCGATGTGTTGCAAAGCTCCTTCCTGTTCACGCACGCTCTGCGCCAGTGTTGCCACCTTGGCTTCCTGTTCATTGAGGCGAACGTCAGTCCTGGCGATCCTGGATTCGATTCGAGCCTCGGATTCTTGGATCGTCTGAAGGAGCTGTTGCGTCACTTCTTCTCCTGAGGCGCGAACCGTCCCTTGGAGACGTTCTTCCATCCCTCGTACGTCGGTCTGCATCCTGGTCTCCAACCCCTGGATGTTCGTCTGGACCCTGGTTTCCAACCCCTGGATGTTGGTTTGCACTCGTTGAATTTCAGCCTGCAATCCCTGGATGTTGGTCCGCATCTCGGTCTGCATCCTGGTTTCCATTCCTTGGAGCATCTGGAGGACCAGCTGAAATTGGTTGGCACCACTGCCACTTCCTACGTCATCTTCTTCCTTGCTGTGGTCGCTGTCCGCACGTGACGATGTACCCCCTTGGGCACTTGGTATCTCCCTTTCCATTTCCAACGGGCCCTTGCACTGAAGACAAACCGGTCTGGCCGCCTCGCTGTCGATTTCGAAATCAGCAAATTCCTTTCCACAAGCCTCGCAAACCATCATGACGTCACTCTTGTTCAAACAGTCTATACGACGATTTCTTAATCTCATGAAGGCCTTTCGCTAAATATCTGCTCGATTTTCTGTCGCACTTTGGAACAGTTACGCAAACTTACGCGAGCTCACACAAAATGTGAATTACAAATCGATACATAAAAAGAAAAAGGAGGTCCGTCGGGAATCCCTTATCCCGCAACTCAGCCTGATGCCATAAATTATGCCAACAACCAAAAAAAAGTACACAAAAAGTACATAAAAAATGCCCTATGCAGCTGCCCTTGCTGCTTTCGCCGAAAAAAATATCTGCCCTATGTTACCAATTACGACCAATAACGTGTCCTTACACGTGAACCTACGACAAATACATCAAAATAACCCTCGAAATACAAAACGGAAAACACACAAATAACCAGGAACCTAACACAAGAATTTTATGCATGACGTATACAACAATGAAATTTCTACCGCTCTCCCAACCTGGCTTTCCTGGAAAGACATGACAAAAGTTGCCGTCCCATGTTCGCGGCGCCTAATGTAACGAGTGCACTCACGGTCCCCGAAATGACGTGTCAATCATACCCCGGCACGGGGCCAAACGTCGTTATGTGTACGGGAAACCGGTCGTGACTCACGTTCCAGTTATCAAGTTCGGTACTGAGACGGTCGTTTATTGTCATACTATTGCGAGGCGGAGATTAATACCTTGAAAAGTTACACTGTTTTGTTTACCTACGATATGTAGATTCGAACAATCATAAAACACTAATAGCATATTATCTGGTACCTGAAAAAACGTCAAATAACAACACTGACGAACGGTAAAAAAGGTGAATATATATTGTAACAACAAAAAAAATATTGCACTCAACAACTGTTTACAAAGCCTCCTCACTCTCACAACATTCACGCTATCTCTCTTTCACACACATGAGGTATTTTTACATGTGAAGTATGGATACAAGTCATGGATCTCATTAACATATCATTCCTTTTAATTTTTAAATCTTTATGTGAATTTAGGGCATTTGTCTGCCAGATCCTGTTGCTCTTTTAAATTAACTTAAGTGCCAGCCCTCGGAAAGCGGTTAACTAAGACAATTGGGTCGGCGTGGTTAAATCTTTCGTTCGAATGAACGTATGCATCGAGTCGTAAGCACGACATTATACAAGTTTCTCGGACGGGGGTATTACACACAAGCCTCTCTCGTCCAATGAGAACAACTACTCAATTACATAGTGATGCAAAAATTTAATTGGCTCCAGCTGCCGGAAATACACTAATCAATCGTCGGCGCGAGCAAAAATTACCTTAAAAACCACTATGCAACAAATAATACTACTTCATGCGCACGACCTTGCAATAAAAAACTACGCTTTCCACAATTAACAAGGACTCCTCAGTCAACTATTGACGAATTAAATGGCGCGACGGGGCGGTCGGTTACACAAGAAATGGAGCACACTTTGACAATTTATACTAAATATTAAAGAAATGAAATGGAGCTTCTAACCCTGAATGCAGACAATTAAATTAGAACATCTGAACATGAAATTACCCTTTTTTATAACAATACCAAAAATTATCAGACGCGGGGGGTTAGGTTCGGGGTTTCCTGAGTAACTTTGCGAATAAGTGAGACTTCGGCGTTAACTGTACGGTGTTGATACTAACGACGCACGTTTACATGGACATGAGACCCTCTGAAGTATACTGTACCAGACTCTGCTACATGGCGTGGTCATTCATCTCTCCTGGACGCGGGACTTGCACACGGTTCCTTTGTGGCGAAATTGTCCTCCGAGGTCGATCGCGACGAGGAATAATTGCGACGACATGGTGTACTTGCACCTCCTCAGTACTTCGGGCGTTCCTCTTGTCACTAGCATGGGGTGTGCGTGGTCACGCGTCGGTTCGGAATCTCTCTGGTGACGGGCTTCGATTCGGCGTCGTTCTGGAGTCGTCCTTCAATCTCTCCCTCTGGCTTCGATCGGCGTCGTTCTGGAGTCGTCCTTCAATCTCTCTCTCTGGTGACGATCTTCGATCGGCGTCGTTCTGAAGACGTCCTTCGGGCTTTGGGCAGTGTTTGGCTTTGATGTCGTCTTTGGCGTTGGCTGACTGGCTTCATCGGAAGATGGCGATGCATCGTTGCGGGGTCAGGGAAGTCGACAGACTCCCTTCTCAATCTCCTTTAGCCGCCCATGATTATGTAGTTAACGCTTGGCAAAAAACAAATCACCGCGTAATCTTCACCAAAATAAGGCGCACACTGGTAACTCTCTATCTGCAACTCGCTCGCGGTACGTAAGGAAACAAAGTCCACGGACACAAAACAATAATCACGCGAGAGTGTAGCGCGGAGCTGCTCTCTCTATGAAATCCGGGTGAAAACTGTGTCTGGAATCATAGTACTGCCTGTATATAAGAGATTCGAATTCTTCCGTTGAAAAGGACGCTCTAGTGGCTTGGCTTCTGTTTCAGAGGGATGGAAATGACCTCTCTCCATTGTCTTGAAACGCGGTCAGCGACGCGTCCTGGATCCTTGCAGGCTTGGGCTCCAGCTGGTTTTCCTGGTCATCCGTGAACATGGGTTCGAACGCCTGCTGCGACTCAAGCCCGGTAGCGGCGAAAATAATCTTTCCTTATCTCCGCGTTGGTGCAAATATGTCATGTTCTAAGCCGAAAAAGGCAGTTCCGCTGTCACTCAAGAAAAACTCGTCCCCAACTCCCGACGTCTGGCTCGGATACAAGTTTATTCACAAAATAAATCAAACCTCACACTTTCATGTTTGTGCATAAAATGAATCAATAAACAAAAAAATAATTTATATCGAACTGCGTTTCACATGTCACTAGATACCGTGACATCTCGCCCTCCTTCCGATCAAAGAATTCTGTAGGCGAATAAAATTTTTCACTACTCAGGGGCATGAAATTTTGACTACAAATTTTTTAACACCGTGTACAAAAAAAGTTAACCAGTTCGATAACATAAAACACATGACATAAATGATATCTCCAATTTTCATAATAAATATACATATTATACACTCTGGGTATGGCGAAATGTTATTTTATACTTCTAAAATGGCGCGATGTCGCTTAACCATGTTTCGCCATCCCATTCCTCCCTTCGGCGCTGACGACATGACGGCCCCGGCTGTGGAGATGTGTTGCTGGGATTCGGCCCGTTCGCGTTTCGCGTCGGGCTCCTTTGAACCCTCGGCGGGCTGCGCCTTGTGTGCCCGTTGTCAGAACGCGGGCTCTCCGGTCTACTGTCGGGGTGACGTTGATAATAACCATTGTTCACTCGACCGTTGTAAAAGTTGCTGTCGCCGCTGTTGCCATGGTGACCCGGCGAACTGCGAGTCTGACCACCTCGACGTCTCTGTCCCCGATACTGGCGTCTCTGTCGTGGCGAAGGCGGACCATCTCGAAGCTGGCGAACTTCGGCTCCTGGAGCGCGTTGTTGCCCACCGTATCTTTGCTGGACCAGATGAACGCGTGGATGCTTATTTCCTCGGCTTCCTTCATCCTCCGGTCGTCTCCTTTTGTTCCATCTGTCACTCCGCGTCCTCTCGCGTTCCTCTTCGCACTGGTTTAGGTTCTCGAGCGTGAGCGACATGGCCTCTGCATCGAAAACGCACGCCCCGTTGAGATGCCGTCTTATCTCTTGCGGGTAATGATAAATGAGGGCCGCAATTATCTCTGACGTGGTCATCTGTGGCTGGAGAGCCTGGAACTCATTGAACTTACGCCAGAAATATTGTGAAAAAGTAAGTCCCCCGTTCCTGTCGTACCTCTCGTTCCTCAGCTGGATGAGCATCCTTTCCACTTGCATGGGGCGCTGAAAGTGTGTCAAGAACGCTTCCCTAAACGCCGAGTATGAATGAAAGTGTCTTTCATTCCGATCCAGCCAGTTCTTTGCCCGATCTTGCATTAGGCCTTTCAGCACGAGTAATCGCTCCCCATCCGCAAGTCCTAACTCCCGGGCTGTTGCTTCGAATTCCTCGATGAAGGCAGACGGCAATATCCTGTCGGCCCCGGAGAACTTCTTGAAATGTTTCTTATATTCCGGCGGGAACAGAGCCCTCCTCGCCGGTGCTGGTTCAGACCGTATATCTTCCCGGGTTGAAGTTTGGGCTTCGAACGGTCGCGGCGATGGAAGATGTAGTCCAGGTTCCACTTCGCTTCCTCCGTTGACAAGCGTAGCCGGCCTTGCGTCACTCGCGCGCCTTGAAGACGAGGGGACCGCAGCTGGCTGTGGTGACGTCATGGCTGCCGGCTCTCGCGATGATCCGGGAACGTCGGCTACGTTTAGTCGTTGCAGTTTATCCTCGATTTCCTTTATCTTGTCGGAATTCCCTTCCGCTATGCTCGCTGCTCGCCGCACTTGTCGCTCGAGGGCATCGTTGCTCCGATTGCAGGCCGTCTCCAGCTGTGCACACTGCTGGCCGATGTGTTGCAAAGCTCCTTCCTGTTCACGCACGCTCTGCGCCAGTGTTGCCACCTTGGCTTCCTGTTCATTGAGGCGAACGTCAGTCCTGGCGATCCTGGATTCGATTCGAGCCTCGGATTCTTGGATCGTCTGAAGGAGCTGTTGCGTCACTTCTTCTCCTGAGGCGCGAACCGTCCCTTGGAGACGTTCTTCCATCCCTCGTACGTCGGTCTGCATCCTGGTCTCCAACCCCTGGATGTTCGTCTGGACCCTGGTTTCCAACCCCTGGATGTTGGTTTGCACTCGTTGAATTTCAGCCTGCAATCCCTGGATGTTGGTCCGCATCTCGGTCTGCATCCTGGTTTCCATTCCTTGGAGCATCTGGAGGACCAGCTGAAATTGGTTGGCACCACTGCCACTTCCTACGTCATCTTCTTCCTTGCTGTGGTCGCTGTCCGCAAATGACGATGTACCCCCTTGGGCACTTGGTATCTCCCTTTCCATTTCCAACGGGCCCTTGCACTGAAGACAAACCGGTCTGGCCGCCTCGCTGTCGATTTCGAAATCAGCAAATTCCTTTCCACAAGCCTCGCAAACCATCATGACGTCACTCTTGTTCAAACAGTCTATACGACGATTTCTTAATCTCATGAAGGCCTTTCGCTAAATATCTGCTCGATTTTCTGTCGCACTTTGGAACAGTTACGCAAACTTACGCGAGCTCACACAAAATGTGAATTACAAATCGATACATAAAAAGAAAAAGGAGGTCCGTCGGGAATCCCTTATCCCGCAACTCAGCCTGATGCCATAAATTATGCCAACAACCAAAAAAAAGTACACAAAAAGTACATAAAAAATGCCCTATGCAGCTGCCCTTGCTGCTTTCGCCGAAAAAAATATCTGCCCTATGTTACCAATTACGACCAATAACGTGTCCTTACACGTGAACCTACGACAAATACATCAAAATAACCCTCGAAATACAAAACGAAAAACACACAAATAACCAGGAACCTAACACAAGAATTTTATGCATGACGTATACAACAATGAAATTTCTACCGCTCTCCCAACCTGGCTTTCCTGGAAAGACATGACAAAAGTTGCCGTCCCATGTTCGCGGCGCCAAATGTAACGAGTGCACTCACGGTCCCCGAAATGACGTGTCAATCATACCCCGGCACGGGGCCAAACGTCGTTATGTGTACGGGAAACCGGTCGTGACTCACGGTCCAGTTATCAAGTTCGGTACTGAGACGGTCGTTTATTGTCATACTATTGCGAGGCGGAGATTAATACCTTGAAAAGTTACACTGTTTTGTTTACCTACGATATGTAGATTCGAACAATCATAAAACACTAATAGCATAATATCTGGTACCTGAAAAAACGTCAAATAACAACACTGACGAACGGTAAAAAAGGTGAATATATATTGTAACAACAAAAAAAATATTGCACTCAACAACTGTTTACAAAGCCTCCTCACTCTCACAACATTCACGCTATCTCTCTTTCACACACATGAGGTATTTTTACATGTGAAGTATGGATACAAGTCATGGATCTCATTAACATATCATTCCTTTTAATTTTTAAATCTTTATGTGAATTTAGGGCATTTGTCTGCCAGATCCTGTTGCTCTTTTAAATTAACTTAAGTGCCAGCCCTCGGAAAGCGGTTAACTAAGACAATTGGGTCGGCGTGGTTAAATCTTTCGTTCGAATGAACGTATGCATCGAGTCGTAAGCACGACATTATACAAGTTTCTCGGACGGGGGTATTACACACAAGCCTCTCTCGTCCAATGAGAACAACTACTCAATTACATAGTGATGCAAAAACTTAATTTGCTCCTGCTGCCGGAAATACACTAATCAATCGTCGGCGCGAGCAAAAATTACCTTAAAAACCACTATGCAACAAATAATACTACTTCATGCGCACGACCTTGCAATAAAAAAAACTACGCTTTCCACAATTAACAAGGACTCCTCAGTCAACTATTGACGAATTAAATGGCGCGACGGGGCGGTCGGTTACACAAGAAATGGAGCACACTTTGACAATTTATACTAAATATTAAAGAAATGAAATGGAGCTTCTAACCCTGAATGCAGACAATTAAATTAGAACATCTGAACATGAAATTACCCTTTTTTATAACAATACCAAAAATTATCAGACGCGGGGGGTTAGGTTCGGGGTTTCCTGAGTAACTTTGCGAATAAGTGAGACTTCGGCGTTAACTGTACGGTGTTGATACTAACGACGCACGTTTACATGGACATGAGACCCTCTGAAGTATACTGTACCAGACTCTGCTACATGGCGTGGTCATTCATCTCTCCTGGACGCGGGACTTGCACACGGTTCCTTTGTGGCGAAATTGTCCTCCGAGGTCGATCGCGACGAGGAATAATTGCGACGACATGGTGTACTTGCACCTCCTCAGTACTTCGGGCGTTCCTCTTGTCACTAGCATCGGGTGTACGTGGTCACGCGTCGGTTCGGAATCTCTCTGGTGACGGGCTTCGATTCGGCGTCGTTCTGGAAGCGTCGTTCTGGAGTCGTCCTTCAATCTCTCCCTCTGGCTTCGATCGGCGTCGTTCTGGAGTCGTCCTTCAATCTCTCTCTCTGGTGACGATCTTCGATCGGCGTCGTTCTGAAGACGTCCTTCGGGCTTTGGGCAGTGTTTGGCTTTGATGTCGTCTTTGGCGTTGGCTGACTGGCTTCATCGGAAGATGGCGATGCATCGTTGCGGGGTCAGGGAAGTCGACAGACTCCCTTCTCAATCTCCTTTAGCCGCCCATGATTATGTAGTTAACGCTTGGCAAAAAAACAAATCACCGCGTAATCTTCACCAAAATAAGGCGCACACTGGTAACTCTCTATCTGCAACTCGCTCGCGGTACGTAAGGAAACAAAGTCCACGGACACAAAACAATAATCACGCGAGAGTGTAGCGCGGAGCTGCTCTCTCTATGAAATCCGGGTGAAAACTGTGTCTGGAATCATAGTACTGCCTGTATATAAGAGATTCGAATTCTTCCGTTGAAAAGGACGCTCTAGTGGCTTGGCTTCTGTTTCAGAGGGATGGAAATGACCTCTCTCCATTGTCTTGAAACGCGGTCAGCGACGCGTCCTGGATCCTTGCAGGCTTGGGCTCCAGCTGGTTTTCCTGGTCATCCGTGAACATGGGTTCGAACGCCTGCTGCGACTCAAGCCCGGTAGCGGCGAAAATAATCTTTCCTTATCTCCGCGTTGGTGCAAATATGTCATGTTCTAAGCCGAAAAAGGCAGTTCCGCTGTCACTCAAGAAAAACTCGTCCCCAACTCCCGACGTCTGGCTCGGATACAAGTTTATTCACAAAATAAATCAAACCTCACACTTTCATGTTTGTGCATAAAATGAATCAATAAACAAAAAAATAATTTATATCGAACTGCGTTTCACATGTCACTAGATACCGTGACACCAGTGTACAGCCTGAACGGTGCAAGATAGTTGAAAATTCCATTCACTTCAGATTGGAACTCTCCAACAACTTTCCCCTCTGTCCATTTTTCGCTATGTGCACTACTAATAGCGGAGTTGCCGATGGGACCGGACCTTTGAATCGCCCTGTGTTTCTAATAACTGGGAATTTTACCATCATATTCATATATGTTAATTCAATAAATATTCCATTTCTTTTCTGTTAGACTTCCACTTTTGAATATTAGAAATTTGCCTATTTGTTATCTTCATGCATTACCTAAACTACTCTTCTCTACCCTAACCTAACTATAAATCTAACATAACTCCAGATCCCATTGGCATCTGATTTTATTTTTAATACAGTTATTGAGTAATAGTGTATGTATGAAAAAAATAAGAGAAAAACATTAAAAGACCCGTTTCTGAGAAAATGACTACCAAAGTTTTCTTTACACCGCCTTCAATTACTTTTAACCTGACATAGGCATGCTATAACTCGTGTGAAAGAGCCCTTCAAGACCCCTTCTAACGCCATCCGAATTACTACTACAGGAGCTCTGATTGCGGAAATATTGCAATTTAAAGTTAAAAAGATGTTGGAAAAGAATAGTCAAAATCGCAGTTTGGACCACTGTAATTTTGAAAATATAATATATGGATCTGCAACTTTGCATATTTTCCTATCTCAGGTGGCCATTTGAGTATGCCAAAATTCAAATGAATGAAAAGATTCTAGTTATACGGTAGTATTTATTTGAAAATGCATCCATCTAGTGTTTAGGTCTTCAACCGTTATCTCAGCACTTTACCCCCCCCCCCCCTTTTTCGAGATCGGTTTACAGCACAAGATCTTGTGTACTTGGAAGCGGGTCAGTCGTCAGACACATCCAGCTCCTAACAAGAAAATCTGTTGCTAAGATCCCTAAACCTGGCCTTCTAACCTAACAACGTATATTAAAGTTGTAATTTCGAAAATAATGCATGTTTGTTGGTTAGGAGGGTTAAATTTGGTGCTGTCGCAGGGCCGTACCCAGGATTTTTTCGAGGGAGGGGCCAGAACCAAAAATGTGTGTATATATCCAAACAATATATACGAGGCGCATCCAGAAAGTAAGTTTCCATATTTTTTTCCCGTGAAAGTAAACATAATGAGCCGTGTAAATTGCGCATGCGCAGCAGAGCTAAGACGTATCAATCATATGCCAGGTGGACAGATCCCGCCCGGCGCCAGTAGCGAGGCAGCAGTGGTCCGAAGTGGAAGTTCGTATTCCTTCTCCCGCCGCATGCCAGTAGCGAGGCAGCAGTGGTCCGAAATGGAAGCTCGTATTCCTTCTCCCGCCGCATGCGAGGTTCGGTCGGTGATAAAGTTCCTGAATGCACAAAGCATTGCGCCAATTGATATTCATCGTCAGCTCTGTGAGGTCTATGGGCCGAACATTATGAGTAAGCAGATGGTGCGTCGCTGGTGTCGGCAGTTTTCGGAAGGTCGTCAAAGTGTCCATGATGAAGAGCGCAGTGGGCGTCCGTCCCTCATCACTGATGATCTGGTTGAGCTGGTGCGGCAGCGCATCGTAGAGAACCGTCGCTTCACGATTACGGAGTTGAGTAGCCTTTTTCCGCAGATAATGCGATCCGCGTTGCATGAGATTGTCACGCAGCGCCTGCTGTTCAAAAAATTGTGTGCCAGGTGGGTGCCGAAAAACCTGACACCCGAACACAAAATGAAACGTTCAGGAGCAGCACTGACATTCCTGCAACGGTACCATGATGACGGCGATGATTTCCTCGACAGGATCGTCACGGGCGATGAGACGTGGATTTCGCACTTCACCCCGGAAACCAAGCAGCAGTCAATGCATTGGCGTCATAGTGGATCTCCGGTCAAGAAGAAATTCAAACAGACGCTGTCGGTACAGAAAGTGATGTGCACCGTGTATTGGGACAGGAAGGGCATTTTGCTCATTGACTTCCTCCCCAGAGGTGAAACGGTGAACGCTGACCATTACTGTGAAACACTAAGGAAATTGCGACGTGCCATTCAAAACAAGAGGCGTGGCATGCTTACTGCAGGTGTCGTGCTCCTCCATGACAATGCTCGTCCACATACGGCTCGGCGCACAGCAGCTGTTTTGACGGAATTTGGCTGGGAGTTGTTTGATCATCCACCTTACAGTCCGGATCTGGCTCCCAGCGATTTTCACGTTTTCTTGCACCTCAAGAAATTCCTGTCCTCCGGTGAGCGTTTTGGCAACGACGAAGAGCTGAAGACGTCTGTCACACGCTGGTTCCATTCACAGGCGGCAGAGTTCTACGACAGTGGGATCCAAAAGTTGATACCACGATACGACAAGTGTCTCAATTCTGGTGGTTGCTATGTTGAAAAATAGCTGAACCTTTGCTGTACCTGTTGCCAATAAATGGTTTCCTGAAACTGTGTTGGTTTTTTTTTTAAATAAATTTGGAAACTTACTTTCTGGATGCGCCTCGTATATTGCTAAGGTCACTACCCCGGATGTTTTAAAAGAGGTCGTAGAACAGGGACAATTTTCTTTCTCTAGGTAGAAAGCTTTTGTTTCAGGTACACTTCGACTAATCGGCACTGAACATAGTTTCAAGTGGAATCAGAACCACTATATGCCTCCACCGGTCCTGGTAGACAAAGCTTAGCATTGTGCAGGGGCAAAAGTGGAAAAATGTGGTGGGCAACTGTGTCCCATGCCCCCTAATCGCCTCCATCCTGGTAGACTTGCATCAATGTTATAAAACTAAAACTACCGAATATTTCAGCGCAAACGGCAGAACTCCGGAGCCTACCTCTCTACGCAACAAACGTATTCATTTATGCAAGGACAAAACTGATTTTTCCCCCCAAATTTGTTATCTTCGAAGCTTTTTATATGTTCATATTTAAAGATTTTATGGTTCGAGGGGGGGCATGGCCCCCCTGGCCCCTTCCCTGGGTATGGGCCTGGCTGTCAGCATGTTTTAGCAACAGATTTTCGCGACGTGTTAGGACTCAGAGCTGGATGTGCCTACGGACAGACCCCTTCTTGCTTGCATTTTTCGACCGAAGGTCATGTGACTCATTTGCTTCCCTTTGTTTGTCGAAGAAGTGTATTGTAAACTTGTTGGCGATGAGTTGGGTCGTGACCTCCGACAATCACGACGGTCTCTACGAGAATGGGATTCGTGACTGATTATGCACGTTCCCGCGAAGTCACTAATAAGGTTCCCTTGTACTACTTTGTATGGGAGAGTTGCTTTCAACAGGATGGAATTTCCTGACGCTTGTTGGGGGGATAGGAAGCGGAGACTAGGCGAACAGCTTTCTGTGGATGCAATCTCGTTTAGAAGTTGCTTTGACAAGATGCATAAATGCAGGCAAATCATTATAATTTTGAAGACGGCTGATTGGCAACTTAATCTTGAAGCAGTTCGTAGATGTTTTTCTGTGTATTTTAACATGTTTATTCACTGCTCAGGGGATCAAGAGAGGAACAGAAAAATAATGAGAAGAAAATAATGTATATCCAATGCTTATGCAAGTGAATGAACATTTGGAGAGCAGATATAGCGGAGTGTGCATTAGTACCGTTAAGAGAAAGACCTTAAAATCACCTGACGTAATGCTTTCACGTGTGTGACACTACAGAAACAGATCAATGTGTGTAGCAATAGAACAGCTCAGAAACGGACTTAATCACAACAGTAACTGACCCCTATGGTATGTGGTCTCCTGAAACGGCTAACACCTCTGCACATCTGTGACATGGACTCGATGGGGTGATCGATGTGAGGTTGAGGGATTCGTCGCCACTCTTCACTTAGGGCAATTTTCAGCTCTGGAAGAGTTGAAGAAGATGCTGAACTAGTGGATTTGCGTTTGCCAATCAATTGGGTTTAAGTCCGGTGAGCATGCTAGCCACTCCATATACTCGATTCCTTTGTTTTCTATGATGTTATCCACCAACAGAGCTCTGAAGACGGTCAGTCTGAAAATGAACCGATCACATGCGTACGGCATGACAAGAGGTCTGAGGATCTTGTCCTTTTATCTAAAGGCTGTCAAATTACGAAATCGGATGACGTTGAGGTCCGTACACCCACCAATACTGATTTCAGCGCACACCATTAATCCAGAACCTTAGTGAAATGTTTCTTGCACACATGCAGGGTTATTACGTGTTCCACGTTCCCTCCAGATAAGGAAATGGCGATTGTCAGGCTGGAAGGCTGAACCGAAAACAGCACCCGATTTCATTCCGCGTGCCCCCAATTACGTTGTTCGTCAGTCCAGTTTCTGCACCATAGAACACACACCATGGGCGTACGTGCATAGAGGCCACCTTCACGAAGACGATGACTGCCTTCGTCGCACATTTCCCATCGTTGGAACAGAGTCCACAGGCGGATGAGCTACTGCTATCTCTTGCTGTGTCTGTCTAGGAACGATTCTGGTAAATGACGCTGTTGTGCAGTGGCGGCGATTGGGTTCCAATACTAGGGGGGAGGGCAAGGACAGTTTACTTTGGCTTGGTAGTTAAGGTTTAGCATAGTGCGGGAAGTAGCAAAAAGTGGGGGGGCGGGGCAATTGCGTCCCCTAATCGCCGGCACTACTGTTGTGGCATTGTACCAATGTAGATTGCTAACTATGCTAATATTGCAACAAATTGACATTATTCACTGTCAGGTGCTTTCTAACCTGGGGGATGTTCCCCCCACCAAAAAATCCTCACCACAAAATTATTTCGGGGTTTTAGTTTTTGCTATTACAAAAAATATATATGCAATTAACAGTAGGAGGGGGCCGAGGGGGGCAGTTGCCCCCATTTTTTTTTGCCACTTTTGCCCCACTGTTTTGGAACCCAATACTTTTGACTTCAAATATGCCTTATTAAGGATAATGTCGAAAACACATTCTCTCTTTCAGGAGATCATTAAGAGATCTACAACTAAGCGTAGTGTAACAATATATTTAAAAATATGGTGTGATCAGAGGTCTTATATCTTGGAAATATCCATTCTAGCAGAATATTTTACCTCTGTGGCTTTACTGTCCAGCAACGTGAGTCGAGTTATAGATGCCCATTGTGTGCTGATCGCGCGAGACATTTGTCTGTTGAAGAGTCTGTGCTTCTGGCGCTGCGAGCGTTGCAGGTGATTTGGTTCAGAAATTCATCTGGTTTTAATGGCCGACCTTGGGATGCAAAGTGGCGTGAAGACTTCTAGTTAGCGAGGCAAGACAACCAGCTCAGGGGAGTATGAAATAACAGGGCGCTACACGTGAGGATGAGGAAGAAAAAAAGAGGAACTGGTCGTGTAATTCCTCTCAGCAAGCAAGACCTGTGCTTCCATCTGTGTACACACTATGTGTTCCTCCCTCCTCGTCTTTTTTCCCCGGATTTTCAAGTCCTCGTGGGTTAATGTCCATGGTCCGAGCTTGAAGAACATGATGATGTGATGGACAG
Source organism: Lepisma saccharinum (assembly GCF_977018435.1). Taxonomy (NCBI): domain Eukaryota; kingdom Metazoa; phylum Arthropoda; class Insecta; order Zygentoma; family Lepismatidae; genus Lepisma; species Lepisma saccharinum. The sequence continues at coordinate 135,263 of NW_028143280.1, read as the reverse complement.
GTTGGACATACCAAGCAGGTCGGCTTCAACAAAGACGCAAATTGTTACTAATTAAAGTGATAATCAGTGAGGACGTTTGCATTTTATGGGTTTAAAGTCGGGCTCGTGAGTGCAAGCTATTGATAAACAGTAATAGTTCAGTGTGTATCTCGCTCATATTGCTGATTTATGTAGATTATTACTATCATTGCTAACTTACAGCACCTCTTCCAATCATTTTCGTTCAATTCACTTTCATTTTTGATCTATAATTATGATTTTTTTTTTACTTTAAAGAACTTTAAGTCACCAAACACGTAGTGGATATAACTTTAATAACACTTACCTTCAGGGCCTTCCCGATGGCGTAGTGGTAACATATCGCCTTATAACCAATGATTTGATTTGATTTGATTTGATTTGTTTTATTTTACTTCGCTTTTTGTGCAACTTTTGGCTAATTTGCGAAGATGGCATGAGTGATGAAATTATTAAATGGACACTCACAGATATCCATTCCCAGACCAGGATTCGAACCCGGAACCCCTGGTATAACCAATGGGTCCCGGGTTTGATACACGGTGGTGAAAATAAATAATTCCCCTATGAGAATATGTGACGTGACTTTCTGGTGTTCGCCACTGGATCACGGATCACTACGTCACGGTAGCTACCCAATCTCGCTGTGCGGCGGAGTTATGAGACTCTCCTTAATGTTATGCTACACTGAGCATTCTCAGGACGCAACGATTTGAAAAAAGAAATATCTTCTTGCTAGTTTACAAATTTAATAACCCATTTTACCTTTAAACAATCACTACATAATAAGAACAATATTCACAAACGCAATCACGGGAATTACATTTTTCCATGATTGTACATGGCACAGTGGTTCGGACTCCACTTTAAACTGTAGACCCAGTCCGGATTAGCCTTCCTGTGCATAAAGTAGACTCACAACAATCAAACGAACAAACACTCACCTTCAGTGATTAGACAAGATTCTCACTCTCATTCTCAATGCCTGGTCAGTTAGATGTCGCTAATTTCTCTCTATGATACTTCAATCTCAGGATAATAGCGTACACAGGATTTTTTTAGGAGGCGTCTGCGGACTGTAACCCCATCAGTTACCCCCGAATACGCCAGTCCCTCAGCGCAAATAGTTTTTTTTTTTTTTAAGTTAGGCCATCACCTTTTGCTATACTATTGAACCTTTCCACTTCCACAGAAAAAGGGAAAAGTGGCGACTTGAAAACTTTATAAGGACAAAACCAAGTTTTCTATTCGCCTCGAGACCGCTAATTTCGAACACATTGCGCATTAGTTTTATTTTTTTTTTAGTCAAATAAGGTAATCTGATAAATCTCAAGTGGAGCTATATTGCACAGTCGTTCGGATACACTTTAAACTGTAGGTCAAGTCGCGCTTAACCTATCTGACCATAAAGAGAACATGCCTGTGTCAGCAGGAAATTCTTAAAACAAACATTCCTTCACTCCACAGTTTTTACTTTTGTAGAAAGGCAGTGAGCAGCGAGCCATAATGCAGTACTAAAAGAATTGAATATAAAACGCTATGACGAAACCCTCAATGTGTTATTTTTGTTGTATTTGCTTTACGAAATATACGAATATACGTATGTAATTTTAATACCACGGCTACGAACATCAGGATAGCCACTGTGATCATAAGGTAGTTGTTGGCTCATAATTTTAACATTAACTTTGCATCTTCGGTTATGCTACTTGTCAATTTCTTTATTATTATTTATATTTTCATCTTACTATTGATTTCTGTAATTCACCTTTTACTGTGCTATTTTATAATGCAGTAATTATTTTCATGCTGTGAGTTCAAAACTATTCATAAATTACTACTTTCATGCCAATATTTTTTGCATATGATTGTGCTGCTATCTATTCTCAATTGTGTAAGCTTGTAACTAATGACAATTTCTTAAGCACTGTACTACGACCTGTTTTGAAAAATAATACGCACACAAAAAAAAAACATTTCTATCTTTATTTGCTAGGGATGGGTATAAAGCCGACCAATGCTGCTAATTATTGGAGAACAGACAAAGAAATCGATAAAGATATTAAATTAGAACATGATTTCTGTTTTAATCCAAATTCACGTAGTTTTATCATTGTATCTGAAGAGGATTCGACACATATAGAATATTTCGATTGTAGATATAAGCAGCTATATCATGGCCGTAGGCAGGAAAAAATTTCGGGGGGGGGGTTCATCCATAATTGTTCCCATGGGCGTCGCCAGAAATTTGAATAATAGAAATAATAACAATAATTGTACAATAATTATTAAAATTTCATAATAATAAAACAATTTTATTCCATAATAATAATACTAATAATAATTATTATTATATTATTGTTATATCCGTGAGGGGGCTTACTCAATCCAGCAAAAAAGTAAAGTAAAGTGTTCCCCTGTGCATAGCACCATGCCATGAAGGCATATAGGGAGTGTGGGGGTAACGCCCCACACTTTCTTGATCCGGTCGTGAGTAGGGGTGATGTGATCAGCATCACGCCCCTGACCGCCTTTACCCTCCAGGGTTTCCCCCAGGTACCCATGCTATTCGACGCTGGGTAGGCGCCGGGGCCGCTTCCACCGTTAGAAAAGTTCCCGGATTTGAACCGGCCGGGGATCGAACCCGGGACCTTGAGCATGGTAGTCAGACGCGTTACCGACTGAGCCACCGCGGCCACACTCAATCCAGCAGATGAGTGAATATCCAGCACAAGTTTCTTTTTTTTTTTTAACGTTTCATACAGTGTGTACTGAAATGCACAATTATTATACTTCGTCATTAAACTTTAGATACCTTCAAGAGAAAAGCTTTAAAAGTTAGATGGAAATTTTAGTCATAAAGCTTTTGTTGTTTGACTTTAAAATTAAATTTTTGGAATTTTGAAAAATGTAGAACCAGTTATTCTTTTTTAAAAACAGCCTGGTGCATGGATTGTAACCTCAATCGCGAACGTAATGCGCTACAAAACTGGAGGTACTAGGTTTGAACTCCTATCAAGGGGGATTTTCGATTTTATCGGACAGGAAATTTAAAAGCTGGAAAGGGAATCTTCAGTCTATATTCCTTCTGACGCAAGAGCAACACTGGAAAGATGACAACAGAAGTGATAATGGTGGGGTCGCGGGTGGGCTACGATTCTGAGAATAAATCCTGTTTCACTCAAGTTTCAGAATTCTAAATGTATGAAAATTCTAGCTCGATCGTTTCAACATTGTCTCCATGTATTTTTGTGATGATTCGAAAAAAATATTGAAAATTTGTTACAGATTTTGGTTTCTGAACTTCCATTAATCCAACATGTCAGAAGTTTCGGGGGGGGGGGTTTGAACCCTAGAAACCCCCCCTCTAAATACGGCCATGAGCTATATGAACCAATCAGGAACATTTTATAGAATTATATTGGTATTTTATATATTTTTTCAGCACAACCCCTCAAGTAGCCTATATTGTTGTGGCTTTATTTATTCTGAGATCTTGACATTGTCTTACTTATTCGTACAATAGGCAGACAGACATTCAGATTGAAATCCTGTGTATAACGGTAGATAGATATGTTTGTTCACCGAATGTTATGTTATCATGTAAGTTTCTGATAAATCGAGTGGTTTCCATTGTTAACTGAAACACTGTAATGGTAAATACCTCACGTTGGTATGAGGCAGTGCTCCAGCTTACGAAAATTCATATTTAGCTCGGCGAGCTGGGGAAATATAGGCTGTGCGCTGGATGGTTGTAGGAGGGGAAGAAAACTTAGCATTACGCTTCTGGGAGTATTATTTTGCTTGTTATCTTGGTAATATCAAACTTCCGATGGAGTAGAAAAACACATGAACGGGAAGAAGACAGGTTGAAGATTCTCGGAAAAGTCGGTACTTCCATTTGATTAATCGTAACTTGAAGTTAAAGTGGTTGCGTTTTTGAAGTTTTTAGTAGCAGTGCCCATTCCGACGATATTGAAATAAATGCACGTCTGGTGCAAAACTGTCACTCTTCGCCTTCAGGTACGTATATTACAGGAAGGGCGACAGCAGAGATGGGCCAGTGGGGGCACTTGTCTCACCGAGATATCTGGAAAACTTTATATAATTCTAATTTTGAAATTGTAGCATGAAAACATGGACGAGGGGTGCCGTGAACTCATTAGTTTAAGTGGCGACTATGCAAATTATCCCAGTGATGGGGATGAATTATGAGAATTCTTTAAACTCGCGGAAAGCATCACCCCACCTTTTCTCCTCTTTAAGCATTGCTGCTCCCCCCCCCCCCCCCGAGAAAAATCCTGTGGGTGGCCTTGTGTCCGAGAATTATCTTTACAACCTCAAGTTTTAATGCTCCAATTCTAAGTCACATATTTACATGCTGTTGTTGTACATAATGAAGAAACTCATAAAGTTTTTTTCCCCCTCAGGTGTGAAACTCAATGGTTGCACGGAGCACGTCCATCCGAAATTCAATTTCCGCCAAAGTACATTTGTCATCGGTCATGGTGTGGAAAACATCGATGATTCGTTGCTTGAGTTCAATGAGGACCACAGTGTTTGTACGGTACACAGAACCCTTCACGTAACCCCACAGGAAGAAGTCCATACGTACAGTCAGCGGCAATAAACAGGGACAACTATATCCCGAAATACTGGCTTCCCTGCGAGGCGTTATGTGTATTGCCTAATTTTACGGCGGTGATAGAAGTTGCCATTCAAAATTTGCTTTTAAAATCCACTTATCGCCTTAGAGTTAGGCAACACACAACACGCCTTGCAGGGAAGCCAGTATTTCAGAATATAGGTGTCCCATTTTTTATGCGGGCGACTGTACGTAGCCCGAAAGTTGCACTCTACCTGTGAATCTGAATTAGTCTCTATGAACCAAGACACGCATTGCGTTCTCTTCTGTAGCGTCCACATGGTCAATCACTAATGAGTAGGGAAAGGAACTTTAGGTAAATAAATGTTTTTTCTGCGATAAGATAGAGACCCTCATTTTTGCCAAAATTCTTATCATAGCCTTATATGTCAACACAGCAAATTTTATTTTACATAAAAACACATATTTTCCAGTTTTCCGTATGTAAATACATATTTTGCGAATTTTCATTTTAAATACATAAAATCGCTCGTTGACTTCATCTACCTCGAAATCCTCCAAGGAAAAATGTTTATTCTCCGCACCTCTTTCATATCGAGAGTGCTAGGTTTGTTTTGTCTTTGAAAACGCTCGCTGGCAGACTTCTGGCACCTCGCCTACGATCCTATCGGGAGAAAATAGCTGTAAGTAGCTGGGGCTGGCTACACGTAACGATAGCAAGGCTTTTTAATGAAGCAATGCAGCTATTGTGGCCAGAAGACATAAAATTTGACAATGTTCTTCTCTTGACAGATGCTGCAGCTTACATGCAGTGGTCTTGCCGTTAGCTACCCCAAAATGGTGCACGTTACATGTGTGGCGCATGCGTTGCATCGAATATGTGAAAAGATAAGAGCTCTTTATCCCAATGTCGATAAACTGGTTTCAAATGGGAAGAAAGTTTTTATCAAGTCGCCTAGAAGAATAGACATTTTTAAACAAAAATGTTCTGAGGTTCCCCTTCCCCCTACCCCTGTAGTTACGCGATGCAGATGTTATGCCCAGAACTTTGAAAAAAATTGTATCTGTTGTAAATGATCTCGACAAAGAAGAATTCTGCAAGAACTGTTGATGGAGCCCTCCTTAAAAGTCGAATTGGCATACATCTCAACAAACCTGTCCATTCTCTCTAATTCCATATGAAAGCTTGAATCGTCCGCGAACACTTTGGCAGCTTCCATTGGTGAAGTCCGTATAGTAGAAACGAAACTGAAAGAACTCACTGGATCTAAATGTCTAAATGTACAGAATTTTTGGGGAAAAACCAAGGTTTTCAAACATTGTGCCAAATTGCATGTGTTTTGGAAGGAGGTGAAGTAGAGGAAGAGGAAGCTTTGGAACACTTCAGCGTTAGTGACATTTCGTGCTTCAAATATGCAAGAATTGTTTCTTGTGACGTGGAGCCATCTTTCTCACAATATAAGATGCTTTTTAGAGATAATCGTCACAGATTTACAATGGAGAATTTTGAAAGAACTATGGTGATCCACTGCAACTCTTCCAAAAAATAGCTCGCTAAGAGGTAATCATTTAGAAACTAATTTCAGGTGTTTAAAATGCATGTTATAGTTTGTTTTTGTTACCAAATGTTTTTATTTTTGTCACATATTTTCCTGTTTTTATCACATATTTTCAACATTTATGACACATAAAAAATAAATATTTCTGAGTGTTTTAGCACATAAAGTTCCGTTCCCTACTAATGAGTCACCTTCAACAGAAAAAGCTTTATGTGTTTCTGCATCATATACAACAAACAACTAACTAACTAACTCTCTAGCCTTCTTAAACCCGAAGTTTCATGGCTGCAGCAACACAGTCCCTATCCTGAGCAAGATCTATATACTCTTTTCCATCCCTACCGATTTCCTTTAGGTCCATCTCAACATTATCCCTCCACCTTCGTCTTGCCTTGCTACAGGTCTCTTACCATTAGGTTACCCAACAACAATCCTGTAAACTCTTCTTTCCTCTTCCATTGATGCCACGTGGCCTGCCCACCTAAGTCTTCTTGATTTAATCATTCTAATAATATCTGGACGTGAATACAAATTATGTACTTCTAAATTATGTAACCTTCTCCGCTCACCTGTCTTCTCCTCATCGCTTTTAGGTCCAAATATTTTCCTAAGGATCTTATTTTCAAATACTCTCAATTTATGTTCCTCTTTCAATGTAAAAGACCAAGTTTCACATCCATAAAATAATACAGGCAAAATTACGGTTTTGTATATTATATCTTGTAGTTTCTTAGATATTAAACGAGAAGACATTAGTTTATGAAGAGAAACGTAACATGCATGTCCTGAATTAAGCCTGTTTTTCATTTCCTCTTTAATATCATTTTCATTTGTTAGTATTACTCCTAAGTACTTGAATTTGGAATCTGGTTCAAACGAGTTGTTATCAATAATTAGATTTTGATTATTACTTAACACTTGGTTTCGGCCTGTAAGCATATATTTAGTTTTCTCTTTGCTAACTTCCAAACCTATCTCTTTAGCTGTGTTGGAGATTTATCTATAAAAGTAACCATGTTTATTCTTTCTTTATATATTTTATATTGCATATAGCTTCCATTGTTTATTTGTGTATTTCAAATGCCTTAAGTAACCTGCACTCCCATTGGCTAATTCAATCTTAGCGCGGTGTCTAGTTGCCGCCATCTTAGCGCGGTAGTTACTTCCAGCCAGTGTGCGTAGAGAGGCCACTCGGGACACAGCCAGAAACCGTCGCGGACAATTATGGATACCGTAAGCCCAACGTGGCTACGTTTCATTAGTGGTGCGTTGTTGTAACCCCAGCTGCAACTTCGTGTAAACAGTTTCCCCTAGACAGGAGTGCATGGGAAGTGTAATCAAGTGTTATGTGCATATACCTTATAATACATAGTTATAGTTATCAGTGTGTGTGCCTGTGTTTTCTTTACAACTACCAAGAGGATCGCGGTGAACTTTGCCCTGTAGCGACACAATCCATACCAGAGAGATGTAAGTGGTACCTACAATTTCACTTACATTTAGATCCTACCGGTTTGGATCATCATTCATTTCTGGTCCTTCACAGCCGGACAGGTTCTACATTCAGTTTTGGTCCTGTACGGTCCGGAACGCAAACATTTTGGTCCTCCGCAGGCCGCGATCTCCTTTGTATTGAACATGAGGTACGTTACTATCAGTGATTTTAGTGACATTGTGTTGTGCAAACATTATTTTCAAGTACAGTAACTACAAGTTATTGATAGCATTACGTCATTCGTTGTAGCGCGCGAAATATTTTCCACGTGGCTGAAGGACGATCGGGACTTCCCCGAGCCGACAGCGTTCTCGCTGTTCGCTTGTCAGTGACGTGACACACTCCGGTCCCTTCTCTCCTCGTGCTGTGTTGGGAACAGTCGGCGACCAGTGACATGACGTCATACACCGGTGGTGTGTCGCTGAGTTATTTTTAGACTGCAGTTTTCTGTTCCTTCACGGGACTGGCTTTTCGTCCGTTTTCGTGCGGGAGCGAGGAGAAACGTATCGCGGAGAGTTGCATCAAGCAGCCCACGCGTGCAGACGTGACATCACCATGGCGACCGTGCATCAGCTGTTCCAGTACTCGTCAGTGTCAACGACTACCTGCAGTGTTGCAGCCTAACCAGGATTTCAGATGCCCAGATGGTCCAGTGAATGCCAGATCGGTGAGTACAACAGTGTTTGGTTCAATATTTCCTAATTTTTTCCTTTCATTTCAATACGCATTGCTTGTCCCTCCCACCTTGAGGCATGGCAGACTTAGCACATCTTCTAAAGCAACGTGCCGCCTACAGGGGGCAAATAACGAGATTGCAGTCGTACATTAGCAGTGTTGATCCAGAGGCGCCGAACGTTCAACAGATCAAGGTTCGGCTGGAGCAACTGAACACATTATGGCCCAAGATAGAAGAAATTCAGGATTGCATTGAATTTGAAGCCACAGACGATGAACACACGGCAGTTCGAGAGACAATCGAACTTTCATATTTCGATCTCAAGTCGCAGATGCTAACATTAATTGAGGGAAATCATTCAAATACATACGGCGCGGAAAATGAACACAGGGCTTCGTGCAAGTCTCAAGTCAAGTTGCCATTAATAGAGCTTCCGCATTTCAGTGGAAATTACACCCAATGGGTATCATTCAAAGACACATTTTCTTCGCTCATACATGATAATTCGGATATTTCAGATATTCAGAAATTCCAGTATTTACGTGTCGCACTGAAGGGTGAGGCATTGCAAATCATTGAAAGCATACCAATTACAGCATCCAACTACGGTGTAGCGTGGAAACAACTCCAAGAGCGTTTTGACAACAAGCGTCTCATAGCTGCTTCACACGTCAATGATATTTTGCATATAAAACCAGTGTCGAGAGAAAACGCAGAAGAGTTGCGAGCGTTCACAAACACAGCTATCAGTTCCATCTCAGCGTTAAAATTATTAGCAGGAGATAGTTCACTATCAGATATAGTGTTAGTTCAACATCTTACCTCTCAGCTTGATGCCACCACACGAAAGGCTTTTGAATTAGAAGTGAATGATTCTGAATTCACCACTCTTGACAGTTTGTTTCAATTTCTAGAGCACAGAACCAAGGCTTTGGAGAAATTCAAACCAATTTCCAATGAAAAATCAACATTCAAACCACAGTTTAGTGGCAACACCAAACAACAAAGTCACAAACCTGCGCATTATTCCCCTTCAAGATCGTATGTTTCTACTGTATCTCCTTCATGCCTGTATTGCAAGGATACTATGAAGAATAATAAGCATCCGCTGTTTGCGTGCAGTTCTTTCAAAGCAGCTACTATAGCTCAGAAGTACAAATTTCTTCGAGAAAACCAGATCTGTTTCAATTGTCTTGGACAGTCAGATCACCAGGGATTTAGGTCAGGATGCAAGGCAGGATCTTGCAAGTATTGCGACGAGAAACATAATTCCCTTCTTCATGAAGATAAGAACAACAGGGAACGTCAAACACAGAAGCAGTCCAGTAAATCCAGAAGTAAATCGGCAGTAGGCGATGATACTCGTTTTCAGGATAATGATGCCCAGACTAAGGAAACATATTGTTCTGTCAAGAACAGAGAAACTTCGCAAGTTCTCCTAGCCACAGCAGTCATAAAAATGAAGAACGCTTACGGCGAGTGGCTCTCATGTCGTGCACTTTTGGATGGAGCCTCGCAGAGTAATATTATGACAGAGCATCTTGCTCAGCAGCTACGCATCAAGAAACAAAAACGCCGAATACCTATCCAAGGGATAAATGAAGCTACAGTCCAAGCCTTTCACACCATGGAGACGCAGATTAAGTCCAGCATAAGTGGATTCACCATGGATATATCTTGTTCCATCTTGCCAAACATCACAGGTTCGATGCCAGCGCAGAGGCTCGAAACTTCCACATGGGGAATTCCGAGTGACATACATTTAGCAGATCCTAGCTTCCATACACCTGGCAACATTGACCTACTTCTGTCTGCAGATGTGTTCTACACGATTCTCAAGCCAGAAAAACTTTCAAGACCAGGAAACTATCCAGCGTTGCAAAACACTGAATTTGGATGGATTGTAGCCGGAAGGATTCCCAATGTACCATCTACGAACGGACCTTCGAAGTCATTCTTTGTTCGCAAAGAAGATACAGTCAATTTCCATTTACAGAGATTTTGGGATTTGGAGGAATTCCATGATAAGTTGCCTTCACCAGAAGAAATCGCCTGTGAAAAACATTTCCAGGAAACTACATCTCGTGATCGAGAAGGTCGATACACAGTCAAGCTACCCTTGAAGAAGGACAGATCCGTTCTTGGGGATTCTCTGCAAACAGCGATTTCACGATTTAACCAATTAGAAAGAAGACTCGATCGGAACGTGGAATTGAAAAGAGAGTACACAGAATTCATGGTCGAGTACCAACAACTCAAACACATGCAACCAATTGGGACATTGGAAGACGTATCCAGAGACAAGGAGACAAGGTACTACATTCCACATCACTGTGTGATCAAGGAATCAAGCAAAACTACACGTTTAAGAGTGGTTTTTGATGGAAGCTCGCCCACAACTACGGGGGAATCGTTGAACAGTATACAAATGATTGGTCCCACGATACAAGAAGAATTGTTTTCAATCCTGCTCAGATTTCGTAGTCACAAAATCGCACTGACTGCAGACACGGCTAAAATGTATAGGCAAATTAACATGCATTCAGAAGACAGACCACTTCAATGCATCTTATGGAGAGCATCACGTGACGAACCAATCCATGTTTACAGTTTGAACACAGTCACTTATGGATTAACTTCAAGTTCATTCTTGGCCACAAGATGCCTCAAACAGTTGGCAGAAGATGAATCATCAAATTTCACAGTAGCCACTCATGTCTTGACACATGACTTCTACGTTGACGATTTTCTGGGAGGAAATCATTGCATTGAAGGTGCAATAAAGCTGCGTGAAAGTCTCACAGAATTACTCCAGAAGGGAGGATTCAATCTACGTAAATGGTGCTCCAATAGCAAGGCAGTGTTGCAATCTATTCCAGAAGAATTGAAGGCAGTACAGGATCTAGTGCAATTCGACACAGAAGGCACAAAAACATTGGGAATTTCATGGCGCCCATCCACGGACGAATTTCTCATGGACAGCAAGGTCTCCACAACAGTGGATGTAGGCTCGTTGAAGATCTTCTCAAAGCGCCAAGTTGCCAGCATAATTGCACAAGTGTTCGATCCAATCGGACTAATATCGCCAGTGGTGATAACATACAAGTCATTCCTGCAGCAGTTATGGCTCCACAATGTAGGATGGGATGATCCGCTTCCTATAGATTTGCAGAAAACATGGCGTCGTCTTCATTCGCAGCTCACATGTATTAACGAAGTAAAAGTAGCACGCTTCGTTTTGGCTCCAGGAGACATCCATAAAGTTCAAATTCACGGTTTCTCTGATGCATCAGAGAGAAACTATGGCAGCGTTCTCTTCGTAAGATCAATTGATTCAGAGGGTCACCTAAGTGTGAACTTATTGTGTTCAAAGTCCAAGGTGGCTCCGGTGAAGAGAACCACTCTTCCACGTTTGGAATTATGTGCGGCAGTTCTACTAGCCAAACTGGTACACAAAGCATTGCCCATACTGCGTCTATGTATAGACACCATTCACCTATGGACCGACTCAAAAATCGTCCTAGCTTGGCTGGCGTCACCAGCCAGTAAATGGAAACCTTTTGTTGCCAACCGGGTTGCTATGGTACAGGAACTCACACAGGTCAGTGATTGGAAGCACGTTCCGTCAAAAGACAATCCTGCAGATCTGATCTCACGAGGAGTCGATGCAAAAACTATCAGATCACTTCAGCTTTGGTGGCACGGACCCACCTGGCTCCAAGAAGAGGAGACACAGTGGCCATCATCCAGTTTAGCATTCCGTCCAGACGACAACACTATTCCAGAGCAGCGTAAGGTAGCAGCTACCACATTGGTCACTCATGTAACAACTGAAGAAGAAATCATATCTAGATATTCAACTTTATCCAAGCTACTGAGAGTAGTGTCACTCTGCAAAAGGTTCATCAGCAATTGCAGAAGCTCAAGAGAGAAAAGGAGTGAAGACCTTACCACTTTTGAAATTCAAGGCGCCACACTTGCCTGCATCAAGATAACACAACGCGCATTCTTCTCTCAGGAAATCAAAGATTTGTCTGACAAGCAGCAAGTACACAACAAAAGCATTTTGAGGAACCTTCATCCATTTCTCGATAATGAAAAAGTAATTCGTGTCGGAGGAAGATTGGAAAACAGTGAACTGGAATTCCAAAGCAAGCATCAAATTATTCTTCATCCGAAGAGTCATTTCGCGAAAATTCTGATAGCATCAGAACACAAGAGACTTATGCATGCTGGTCCACAGCTTCTCATATCATCACTTCGTGAGAAATACTGGATACCTCGCATACGACAGGTGGTCAAACAGATCATTCATCAGTGCAACATATGCTATCGTTTGAAGGCTTCAGCCGCCCAGCAGCTGATGGGGCAGTTACCCTCCAGTAGAGTGAGACCCAGCAAGGCATTCCATCACGTAGGCGTTGATTACGCAGGGCCATACCACATCAAGACCGGAGCCGCAAGAAGCAGATCCACAAGAAAATGCTACATTGCAGTTTTCACTTGTCTTGCCACAAGGGCAATTCATCTAGAGATTGTCTCAGACTTGACATCACAAGCCTTCATCGCAGCTCTACTACGCTTCACCGCGAGAAGAGGAAAGTGTGCAAGTATTTTTAGCGACAATGCTACGACGTTCCATGGTGCTAAAAATGAATTGCAGGAATTACGTAAACTCTTTCAATCACAAGAATTCAACAAGGACATTAACAGATTTGCAGCAGAAGAGAATTTCCAATGGAAGTATTCTCCACCACGCAGTCCATCATTCGGCGGGATTTTTGAAAGTGCAGTGAAGTCTATGAAATACCATCTTCGAAGAGTAGCAGGAAACGCCGTGCTAACATACGAAGAACTAGTAACTCTGCTATGCCAAATAGAGGCCTGCCTCAACTCCCGTCCTCTTTCCACACTCCCTGATTCTCATGATGAATTCAGCTACATTACCCCTGGTCATTTTCTTATTGGAGGTCCTCTAACCTCATTTCCTGAACCAAACATTACAGATCTGGCTGCCAACAGATTATCCAGATGGCAGCGCATACAGCAGTTCCAGCAGCGAGTATGGAGGAAGTGGTCTCAGGACTACCTGCATAGCCTGCAGCAGCGACAGAAATGGACAGCCGTTCAGTCGAATTTGAAGCCTGGCACACCAGTGCTATTAAAGGAGGACAATCTTCCACCACTCTCGTGGAGAGTCGGCGTCATCCAAGAAGTGTTTCCGGGAAGGGATAACCTAGTGCGCGTAGTCACCGTTCGTACTAGAGACGGGGTCTACAAGAGAGCATTAAGCAAAATTGTGCCTTTACCACATTGGGAAGAAGACGCTCCATGAGCTAAAACATTGACAATGTATCCCCTAGTGTTAGGTTGGATGTGAACATTCCAACGGGGGGAGTATGTTGGAGATTTATCTATAAAAGTAACCATGTTTATTCTTTCTTTATATATTTTATATTGCATATAGCTTCAATTGTTTGTTTGTGTATTTCAAATGCCTTAAGTAACCTGCACTCCCATTGGCTAATTCAATCTTAGCGCGGTGTCTAGTTGCCGCCATCTTAGCGCGGTAGTTACTTCCAGCCAGTGTGCGTAGAGAGGCCACTCGGGACACAGCCAGAAACCGTCGCGGACAATTATGGATACCGTAAGCCCAACGTGGCTACGTTTCATTAGTGGCGCGTTGTTGTAACCCCAGCTGCAACTTCGTGTAAACAGTTTCCCCTAGACAGGAGTGCATGGGAAGTGTAATCAAGTGTTATGTGCATATACCTTATAATACATAGTTATAGTTATCAGTGTGTGTGCCTGTGTTTTCTTTACAACTACCAAGAGGATCGCGGTGAACTTTGCCCTGTAGCGACACAATCCATACCAGAGAGATGTAAGTGGTACCTACAATTTCACTTACATTTAGATCCTACCGGTTTGGATCATCATTCATTTCTGGTCCTTCACAGCCGGACAGGTTCTACATTCAGTTTTGGTCCTGTACGGTCCGGAACGCAAACAAGCTGCTTTGAAAAATATTTTTACATTATTCTTAATTGTATTTATGTCATCCCCTAATAAGTCTACATCATCTGCATATGCTAACAACTGAGTCACACCGTTTAATTTTAGTCCTTCGTTAGTTTCTTTTACCTTCCTAACAGCATATTCTAAGGCAAAATTAAAGAGCAATGGAGATAATGCATCTGCTTGTTTTAACCCATCATGAATTGTAAATGTGTACAACAAACAGCATGTAAATATGTGACTCAGAATTGGAGTTCTACAACTTGAAGTTGTAAAGATAATTCTCGGACACCCTGTTCATATTAGACATGTGGATCTATACCATGGGCACTTTAACGGCAAAGAAAATACGAGGGCAAATCGAAATGTCCTTGCCTCTATTATTTTTGAGCCGAAATATTTTAGTGTGATTGAGAAACCCATACATAAGTTCAATGCAATAGTTTTTTCTTGGAACTGCCCAGCGTTAACTCTCGGCTGCTCCGCGGCACAGCTCTGCTGTCAGTTTGCAAAGACGGCCGTAGTAGTCAACACGTCCACTTCCTATGAGCAGCGAAGTGTTTATAATCATTTTCTATGGAGCAAGGGACGAACGCCCATCCAGATCCATAGGGAAATGCAGTCGTCGTATGGGGACAAGTGTCTCGCTTTGAGAAGTTACGGTGGTAGTGTTGTGAGTTTGAAAATGGCGAACTAGTTGTGCGATGGACAACCGCCGTGGTGACTATGTGAAAAAATAATGCAAGGTACATAGAACAATTCCTATGTTTTGAATTCCCTGCATGTTTATTATTTCGGCTGAAAAAAAATTGGGGCAAAGATTCTCGATTTGCCCTCGTTTAAATGCCCAAGAGGAGATTGGAATTCAGAACCCCTGGAATCGCAGAGCAGTATTCTGACCACGAAGCCAACCACATCCACCCCATTTGCGATTTCTCACTCCAGCGTGACATCGAGGGTTGCGGGAGAACCCGTCCATCTGCTTCCTCCAGCATCTGCTATCTCGCAGGATGGAGAAGCAGCATCTCCTCTGGAGCTGATTCAAGGTTTCCTGCCGAAGGGTGGATCGTCGGAGGGAGGGTTGGAGACTTTCTCCCCTTGAAGCCCTTTGACGGGGGCAACCGATACTGGCAGGAAGTGAGACATTTCCCAGAAGATTAATGAGTGGAGAGCAGCAACTGAATCCACCCCTAACCGAAAGGGGGATGCCGCAGGACAGATCGATGGGGTTGCATCTCGGGAAAGACGAGACGACAAATTAAGAACAGCAGAACTTTCTGTTCTTTTTTTCGCGTTGCGAGCGGAGATGGTGGAACATCTTGGATAATTACAGCCTTCCTCTGTGAGAAGATGCCGCCAGTGAGTGAGTTCCATGGGAACCCAAGTTTCGGCGACACTTTTGCCTAATGAAGACCTTTCACCAAAAGCGAGTTCATCTAATGAACGAAATTCGCACGAGTGTAAACTCAAACAGACCATTCAGGCGATACGCGACTCTAAGAAGTGTCTCCTCCCAACATGAGGAGGAGGGGGGATTTATAACATTTGGGCCCTTAGGATATCCATTGTTTAGGGTACTGCCGGCATTATTATTATTATTATTATTATTATTATTAACAGTATTGTTATAATGGGTATACTCAGGCACGTAGCCAGGGGAGGGTTAAGCTGGCTGAAGCCCCTTCCCCCCGAAATCCTAAACATATGTAACTTAAATAGTGTATAGTGGTAATTAATTTTACTTCCTTACCAGGAATAAACATTAGATCGAAAAAGGTTTAGTGTATAACAGAGAAACCAGGTTATGTGTATATATTCTACCATTTAATCCAAAGAATAAATGGATCCACAGCTCTCAAAATGTATAGTTTTCTTTGTGATAGGTCACACAATATAAACTTTATCAGTAAAATTTGGCCCTAATTTTTTAAGACTCTTTTAACGGAATGTGTAAAAGCTAATAACAAAATTCAATAACTATGAATCTCAGTACACTAACTGTACAAAATGTAAGAAAAATAATGGCCAACACTTGTGTTGGATTGTCACTCATACGGTGTATCGAATAGCAACGTCTCTCCATTAATGTGATAATAATAATAATAACAACAATTATAATAACAACAATAAGTTTGGAAATAAAATAATTGGTTTATTTTTAATAACTTATAATAGTTATTATTGTAAAATGAATGACAATTATAACCTTGGTTATAATTATTATTGTCATTATTAATGAAGTTTTATCAGTGGTCTACTACCCCTCTCTACAAATATTTCTGGCGACGCCTGCACTGATAAGGGATGAGCTCCTCCCAAAATAAAATCCTGGCTACGGGCCTGGGTATTCTGAACAAGACAGATTTTCTTTAAACACACTTCCCGAACAGAAAAATGATCCAAAAGATTTCAATAAGCACCACTTGCACTGTGCATTTCGCCACACGCACCAAAGGAAAAGAAACCTCTCGCGACTTCCTTTGCAGTCTGCCATACAGACTTTTACTCCTTTTAAAATGCAGTACTGAATCTCCTTGCTTCTACCTTCTTTCATGAAATAAGCAAGTAAAAGGACTTGACATGTTGTTTTAATATGCTTTTATCACAATATTAAAGAATTTTAATAGTTGACGTTCATTGTCACTTCTGCCGTTTCAACGTCTCATTTTTGTGCAGCCCCCTTGAGCTTGAGTCCCCTAGGCTATAGCTTGTGATAGCTTAGTGGCAAATCCAGTGGCGACTCGTGACTTTTTCGGAGTGTAGGAGGAAGTTATGGTAAACCGAGGAAGGTTTGAAAAATGCGTTCAATTACATTCACACGTATTGCTTGTACTATCCTTTGCATTTAGAATATTAGCTGCAGGCCTATGCTCAAGGTATGGCAAGGGGTCCTTGCTCCTCACCTTGAACTATGTAATATTTAAATGTGAACCTATGAAAAACGACGAAGATGATATTTCAGATTTTTCAAGAATTTCGATTTTCTTTTCTCTCCCTGTTGTCGAGTGGGTTCACGATAACAAAAAGTGCTGCTAAAACTTCGAAATTATGCTAAATGTTTCTAAATGGTGCTAGGATTTATTATTAATTACTGTTTTTTCGGATAATTGTAATTCTGCATCTACTTTTCTAGAGTTTTGAACTTGCGTTACTTATTCTTAACAGTTATGTAATAGTGTAAATGTTCCCCCAAAATTGTTTAAAATTGTGCAACAAACTACATGAGTTCAACATGGGACTTAAAAAGTTTGAGAAAATTGTTTACCTCCAATGTTTTACCGATTTCCTGCCCATAAAATCTCCTTACGAATAAATCGGGCAGGATGAAGAAAAGATAGAGGATGGTGGATCGTGTCATGGTTGTAAAAAAGCTTACCGCTGGATCGGCATACTCCCTTTCGTTTGAAACATGTCCGCTGGTGAAGTAGAAATAAGATTTGGACATAATATTATTTCTATTTCCTGAAAACATATTGAATTGAGTTCGATTTCCCTCTTCCAGAGACTGGCGTTTGCAGATTATGTTAGATTTTACCATTATGCCAAAAGCAGGGTCCTAAGTGTCAACAAATATCAAATTGTGCTTGGTTTAGTACCATTTTGCTGGGTTTGGCATGCTGAGTGAGGAAAAACTTGCTGGTTCCTCAGTCCTTGCCGATCTTCGCAACCTCGCCGCCCCTTCCTTCACTGCCCCTTCCGCCCCTCACCCATCTGTCTGTAGGATGACAGCCGAGGTTCCTCAGCGAGCGGCAGAAAACCTGTGACCATCGTCTTTGGGATGCTGTTGGTGCATGCAAAAGCAGTCAACATACATTGCGCTCATAATTTTATAAAACCCATCAAACTCCTAGGAAGTAGAGAACTCGAAATAAGTACAAATGAACTGTAGGAAGTTCCTCACTTCCTACATGGAGGAATCGCCCCTGGGCAAATCCCCTCCTGCGTCCCAACACCTTCCAGCCGACCTCCGTGGCGTAGTTGTTAGCGCTCTACCCTATGCTTTGGTTATAACCAGAGTTAGGATTTTTAGGTGCGCACCTTTTTTTCGTAGTGAAAGTGAGACCTCTGGAAGGACTCAGTGTGTGAAATGTTGCCTCACCGTGAGAATGGAGCTAATTTTCCAGCACCTTTTCCCCCTTTTTTGATAACCTTTCCCCTTCCCTCCCTTTTCTGGGACATTTATCTATTTTTCCCCCTTTTTCGTGTTCTTAATCGCTTTTCCTCCCCTTTTTGTGTCCTTTTACTGGTGTTTTAAATATATTTCCTCAGCAAATCATTGAATTTTTCTTTTCTTTTTTTGCGACACTTTTCTCTTTTAAGATGTTTTCACATTGTTAACTAAAATTGAATGTATTTAAACTGTGCTTGATTGTTGCCCATTTGAAATCAACAATGGAAAGGCAGCTACTGATATGCACCAGATTGCCGTTATTTTTTGTTTTAAGATAGAAGGAAGAAGGAAACGCAGTTTGGTCTTTGAAGCAGTGAAGCAACAATGTGTTTCTGAAGTGGTGGGTTTCACATTTCATGTGTGCGCAGTGGACAGATATTGTTTGTGGATGTAAGTTCCTTACCTTTTCATTCTGTTAGATCCTGTTACTGCATGTACTTTACCATGCCGAAAGTGCCCAGATCCCGATTTCTCAGTCTGGCTCAAGAATTTAAGCACGAGTTCGTAGAAAGTGATGGAACTGTTATTCGATGCACGGTTTGTGATACGGGAATCACATTAGATGAAAAACACCAGAGAGATCGCATCGAGCAACATATTTCCAGCTCTAAGCATCAAAAGAACAAGAATCTGCAAGGAAGTAAATCTCGGCAGCCTCTCTTACGCAATGCATTTGAGCAGTGTTCTTCCAAGAACCAAAATTTAAAGGAATTTAATGTTGACTTGTGTGCATCTTTTACACAGGCGGGGATTCCACTCAACAAGTTGAACCATCTGGCCTTGAAGGGTTCCTTGAAAAGTACACACGGTTGTCAGTGCCCGCTGAGAGTACGTTAACGAAAAACTATATTGAACCTGTGTATGAAGAAACTGTTCGTAAAATTAAGGTGAAAGGTCAGATTGCGATATAGGTGTCATTCTGGATGAGACGACAGACTCAATGCAACGATATGTTTTGAACATTTTGGTTTTCCCTTTGACAGGTGAGGAAGTTAAGCCCATGTTACTAAACATGTATGAGTTGCAGAAAACCAATGCCAGTACAGTGATGCAGTCATTTATGGATTTCATTACTCGCTGGGGATCATGGATTGAGAGTGCTGCATTTCTGTGTGAAACTTTTGAAAAAATTAAGGAGTTTGTGCTTTCCCTGGATTCAACCGATGCAGGTGCAATTTCCAAGGCACAGCAACTTCTCCTCCCAGACAAGATAGATGATTTGCAAAAAGAACTATTTTGTGTACATTCCTACAAGTACCTGTCGACAGCCATCAAAAGCTTAGAAGAACAAGGCGTCGAAAAGGAAAAACAATGGGATATCTTTACTACTGTGAGGGGGCAGTTAGATGGTTTTGCCAGAGACAAAATTGAGGCTAGTTTTGAAAAGAATCCGGATGTTGTGGAATTTGCCGCTTTTACAGAGTTGCCATTCCGAGTTAATACTAAGTTTGCCCAACTTGTTTCTGTGGATGTAGAGAGAAGCTTCAGCTTATATAAAGATATTTTATTTCCGAAAAGAAACAAACTCACTTTTAAAAATTTAGAAATGCTTAATGTTGTAAGGTACAACAGCTTTGTGTTTTTCCCAGACTGGTGAATAACTGTAACACAACCTATGTGTGTGATGTGTACACAGCTTCGAGTGAATAGCTTACACTAATAAAATAGGAGGGAAAGTTTTAATAAGTAGTATAATTATCAGCACTTTTTTTTGCCCCAATCAGCACATTTATTTGCCCCTTTTTGGGTCTTATTTTAGCACCTTTTCCCTTCCTTTTTCCCAATGAAATTTTCCCCTAAAAATCCTAACTCTGGTTATAACATTGAAGAATATGTGACGACTCATTTCAAATAAACCATAAATACATTTTTCACAATTCATCCACGTAATATAATGAAATGATTAATTGTTGATTTTATTATACATCGAGTTTGGAACAGCCCATTTATTCCCTTGTGCAATGTTTTTGAAACTTTGTCAAAGTTCTTTCAAATTCAATGACCATCCAAATTGTTCGTTGGTATTGTAAAATGTTGCAATAATTCACCTCGGTGAGTTCTGTGCATCAATACACACGATTTGCAAAAACAATTTTTCCGCCTTTGGCTTTGCTTATTTGTTATTAAAACATGCATGTTCTTACATATGTTTGTCTCTCTAAATGTTCCCAATATACAGGGCATTCCCTTGGCAGAAAGCGTTTCTTCTCATTCCGTTTCGCTATTCCTTTATACGGTCGTAAACACCGGGTTGCGTGACTTTTCGGACACTCTGTATAATTAATGCAAAATATTTACTAAACCAGTGGTACTAGTAGTTTGGATCCGTTATTTAGGGCTTAAAAGAGAATAGCCAGAACAGTAGTGACTGAGAATATTGTTGATGGTGTCAATGACATGATTCTTCCAGACAATTCTTCGAGATGAGCTCGTACTTGATGACAGATCTCTTCACAAATATAAAAAAATCACACTGTATGTCCATGTTCACTTCAAACGTATAAAACAAACGAACCAGCAGCAAACGAATGAAATTTTGCACAACATGTTATAAATCATTGAGTAACAATACACTGGAAGGATTTCCATCTATTCAAATTCTTTACCTTGTAAAGCCGGAAACTTTTCAAACACCTCTCGTATATATTTGAATTTTGTTTTGTAGCGTCGTTCTGCCACTCTTGGCTAATCTGGACGATGAGGATGAAAGAAATTTATGAAAGGACACCCGCAAAGAAGACATATGCCCAGGCCGGGATTCGAACCCCGGATCCCCTCATATATATATATATATATATATATATATATATATATATATATATATATATATATATATATATATGCATGCATGGATACTCACATATTCACATGACTGGTTGATTGACTTGAAAAACTCGTTTGAAGAGAAAGGATACTTGATTCTGAGTTTTTCAACACTCAATGGAAGGAGAAAAAAGCAGAGCTTGAATTCTTAATGTGGCAGGTGTAGGCAACCTGTCCTGAAGACGGCAGTGAAACGTGGAAGCAAGAGAAAGTGAGTGGGAGAAGCCACGTTATTGGTGAATGGGACAATCTCTTCCTATATCTTTTTTTATTCACCTACAGAGTCTGTTGTTCAACTTCCCTCATTACCATGTTTAATCCATTCCCTTCTTCTTTCATTTCCTTCCTACTGTCCCAATTTCTTCCTCCCCCACCTTTCCATCCATTGCTTCATATCCGGCGAAGTGTTCTGTGACGTAACTTCCTTACAAGAGACCAGTGGCGCAGGAACTGGAGGTACAGGAATACATTAATTACCCCTAGATCAGTGATTCTTGGATAAATGCAAGAAGATTATTGTGTCTATCCAAAAAGAACCAACGTCACCGTAAACCTATTGTGCAACTTGTTACTCACTTGGTGTGTCCTCTTAGACAACTTTATAAGGAAGCAAAAACCGTTTAAAATGACTGCGAGACGATCGAATGAAGCAAGGAGCTTATCTGTTCTTGGAAAAAAAGAAAGAAAGAATAGAAAAAACTTGTTAAAAACGTCCTTCAAAATATCTAAAATTTCTAAAAAATTCAAAATTATTTTGTAACTATTGTGTTTGTTTATTGGCAGTGCAAGTTTATGAAAATTACTTAAAAATTAGGAACTATGAGGCCTGCTCTGAAATGGAATAGCCCATTTTATATTTATACCTATAAATTACAGCCAAATCCATTTTTAAATGTATATATTTTACAAACCATTATTCAATAAACCTATCTATCTATCTTTATGTATGTTGAACATTGAACTATAGGATAATGGAAAGAAAGGGACGCAGAAACATAGGTTAAATGAAATGCAGAAAGACAAGAGAGGGGGAGAGACAGGCACTTCATCTCTATCGCTCACTCTTCACTTCTCACATTCTCTCTCTCCCTCCCTCTTTTGTCTTTCTCTTTGTTCTCAACTCTCTCTGTCGTTCTTCCCTCTTATCTTCCCTTTCCTCCTCTTCCTTTCTCTTATGTTTCTCTATCTATCTTTCCCTCTTTCTCAAACCTTCCCTTCCTCTCTTTCTCTCAATAAAAAAAAACACCCAGTCTCTCTTATCGCACAAGCCTCTAGCAACAGTCGTGTTCTGATATCAGCGTGAAATGTTTTCATTGTTAAGTTAAATGCCTTTATTGTTAGGTTAGGCTTGTTAGGTGTAGTTCTCGTATCATAAATAATACATCTGCAGTGTATTAATGCTATGAGATCTAAACAACGAAGGCATTCCACGCTGACGTCACAACACATAGGTTGCTCGAGTCCTGTGAGATAAGTGAGACCCTTCAAAAACGTTGCTGCCCGCGAGAATTCCGCTCTTCACACCCGTAAGGTGAGGTGTGATATGCGCGTGAGTAAAATTCCTTGCATTGTTTCTTTTCTCTCTGGAATTCCTAGAAATCGTAAATTTGTCGCGGACGAAGGATGCACGCGAGTGTCATGTTTTGCTTTGGGAATGCACACCGTTATGACATTCTGTGTTGCAAGCAATTGACATTCAATGAACTCAGCAGCACGTGCCTGGCATGGAGTGTTTTCCGTTCTCACGATCAATTGTTGTAGCTACAAAAACTTTTTCCTTTTGTCTCACCAGTGTACGGATGGACAACAGAGAATTGTATTTGTAATTTTGTTATTACACGTCACTTTTCTGTAAGTTTTAACTAATCGTGACTATGGGGATGAGTGATGATTAAATAACATTTCCAGGTTTGGAGGTTTTTTTTTTAAAATATTGAAGTAAAATTTCCTCTAAGCCACAGGATATTTGGTGGCCCAGCGTTGAAGTTTCTGAAGACCAATGCCACCTAACTCCCCCCATTCCCCTTTGACGTCTCTGAATATTGCAAGTGTAAATATTTCTTTCTTAAAACTTGTATAAAATATGTGTAAAACCAAACATATCTTTTGATGTCAAGGACGTATCAAGAAAGAGGAGGGGGGACTCCGAAAAAGTTTGCAGTAGGAAAATTAAATACGCAAACTACCTATACTCCTTGTCAGTGGCGGCGATTGGGTTCCAAAACCGGGGGCCGGGGGGGGGGGGGGGCAAGGTGCCAAAACTGTGGAGGCAAAGACAGTAATTTCTCATTGTAGATAAGATTTAGCATAGTTCGGCCACAAAAGTTGCGAAAAGTGGGGAGGGGGGCAACTGCCGCCACTGCTTCTTGTCGTTTCCGATTTTCTATTATGATTGTAATTTCCTAGAACAGCTGTTTTTACACAACTTTTAGTGATCTTAACTAGAAACGTAGTTATGAATAATGTGTGCTGTTATATCTATTACACAATCTTTTTACCTATTTATACAATAATGATAATAATGACCTGTATTAATAATGAAACCATTATGATTAATAACGGGCATGCACTTTACATTATTATTATTATTATTATTACATGTGAGAAACGCAGATAACATGTGAGGACCCCTCCAGAAATATACTGTATTTCTAGATACGTATCTAGCTGTAGTCCTGGAGCCATTCATTTTACATTATACGAACGTACTAAGCAATGATTTATTTCCGCACTGCACCAGTACTCCGAAAACATGCGCAGTTTTTGGATAACATGTCCAGAAATTTATTTGTGCTTGGCTGTGCCTGAAAGACTGAAGTCAGAAACTATAAGAAAAGTTATCAAGTATAATAAAGATCTTTCAGGATTCAAGGAAATCGCTTTTGTCGTTTCTCTGGCTTTTGGGAGCGACTAAAAAATTTCCAATTGATGACTTCGCGAGCAATGAATGACATTTCCGCCCAACGTTCCTATCGCGCTCAGCAGGTGAATAACATTTAACGATATTCTCGGTATTTGATTTTGCTTTGTTAATTAAGTAGCTGTCATGTCGTCCCTATGTACCATAATTCTAATACAACTTGACTGCCTTTTGCAGGAGGACTTCCACGTCTTGCTCTGCTTATCTTCCCACCACGACCACCCGTTAATGCCCAGCGGCCATTATCTTCTGAGACCACCCGTAAGGACACAACTAAGCATAAATTGGACACAACATTTTTGCTGAATGTTGTCGTCTTATTCGCTATTCCATAAAATTATGGTCGCACAATATGAACGTTGCGTCAAATGTTGAGTGTTCCGTCGGTCGAGAAAAGAAGACAAATACATCAATTAAATTACCTATCCAAACTTGTCAACAGGAAAATAGATTCTCCAGCTCTACTCTCACAACTAAACTTTTATGTTTCAAACGCTATGTTAAGACCCAGAAATAACCTCTTTAGAATTTCGCATGGAATACCAACGTGGCAGAAAGAGGATGTGCAAGTTGTTCAAGTCAGTCTCTAGTAATAATCCTAGCATCGATATGTTCATTATATTCTC
Source organism: Lepisma saccharinum (assembly GCF_977018435.1). Lineage (NCBI taxonomy): Eukaryota > Metazoa > Arthropoda > Insecta > Zygentoma > Lepismatidae > Lepisma > Lepisma saccharinum. The sequence continues at coordinate 110,351 of NW_028143280.1, read as the reverse complement.
TGAACACTGTATATAACCAGGACACAATGAAAATTGTTATGTTATATGATTATGTTAAACGATAATCCAACCCTGAATTACATATTGTCTATATTTTTACACAATTTGTTACAAAATAATGTTTTAATTTCTTCGGCCAATGTTTTCCTCTGTGTCTTATATGTGCAATTTATTATTCAATATCTCTATTACATTACTACTATTTACATGTACCTGATTACCTCTCAAATATTTAGATTCAAATATAACTTCAAACTGTATTAATTAAAGCAATGTACGAAATCAGTCACGTTTATAAGTACGTTGTAGTTTGAAATGTCATATTTTCACTTGATTTTATAAAATATATTGTTTATATATTAATTTCTTGTTTACACAATGCTTTGTGAACACTGTAATTGGGCTTGTGCCTGTGTGTTCGAAATACTTAAATAAAACCTGATACAGAAGAGTTAAATTAAAAACCACAAAATTACACATATAAAATAAGTCTTATGTAGGACAGTACATTGCAAGTTGTACTCTTCAACAAGATATGCTACTAGGCCTCTAACACTGTCCAATGAAGAGGCAGAAATCACATCATGTTTACATTTGTTCGTTCGTGGATTTCCCCTATCTCACGTGTCCCTTTTAATTGTTGATATTGCATGATACACGAAACACTCCGTGGTGATGTGGTTAGCACAGCTCGCTTAAATCCTGGCCTAGACATTGGTGTCATTTGTTATTTCATCATATCATCCTAATCTTTGCGATTAGCCAAGGTGGCAGAAAAGCGAATTAAAATAAACCAAATCAATCAAACAATTATGGAGATATTTTAGAATGAGTAATCTTGAATTTCAGTCTGCCCATTTTTTGCTCAAACAAGATTCCCAAGTTGTTTTTTTCAAGTCGTCCCTCTGAACGAGGAACGCTAGTGGCAACCCTGCTACGCGCCCCTGGGAAAAGTTACTTGTTTTGTGATATCTACCAGCACTCAAGCGTTGTTGAAAGAGTTTCGCGACACCCTGTATATTCAACTCACACCATTTCAACAATCAGCCACACAGCTGTCACATGGCACAACAATATATTTATAGATTAAATTATACCATGTTTGAAATTATTATTATGATAAAGAACTCTATATGTGAGTTAACCAAACATGAAGACATTTTCGTCTGGTAGCCAGTAGCGGCGATTGGGTGCCAAACTAGGCGGGGCGAGGGAAGGACAATTTACTTTCTCTTAGTAGACAAGACTTAGCATAGTGCAGGGGGAAAAGTGGGAAAAAAATAACGAAGACAACTACCCCACGACCCCCTAATGCTGGCAGCCTTGCATCAGTGATTGTAGAATTAAAACTACACAATACTACAGACTGCAGACTTCTGGAGCCTGCCTCTCTACATCACAAAACTTTCATTTGTGCAAGAAGAAAATTGAAATTTTACAAATTTGAAAACTCGTCAATGTTATTTTCGTAGCTTCTTATAAGTTCACATTTAAATATTTAATAGTTCGATGGTGGGGGAGCATGGCCCTCGTGGGCCCTCCCTTGGGCACAGGCCTGCTTCCGACGTTCATCAGCAGCCTTTCTTGAGTACGCCACTCAGTAGTATTCGCAGAAATGTACATCATTTACATGCCTTCCCTTCGCCCTGCACATGTGAGTGTCTTCCATTTCTGTATAATTGCTGCCTGGAGCGCTGGAAAAGGGGAAGAATAGTTTTCCTTAATGTTAATTGAATGCAACAATATTGAGCTGGGAACATTTAGTTTCCTTTAAATTCCGAAATCTGGAAAATCTGGTTAGTAAACTACCTCAGGGGTTGTGGATCGTTAGGAAATTCCTCCTTTGCGTCTCTCTATTCTTTATTTAGCGTTTCTTATCTACCACTTCAGGGTAATCGGAACGAAGATGATTAATTCGAGGCAGAAAAATGATGACGCTCGCACATCCTTGCCTGGTTAGGAGGCTTACAAGAGGAACCTAGATTAACGCAAAAGATAGTGTTGTTAGTGTTAAATATGTGGATAATGCATATTTACTATCATCACTTAATAACAAATCAGAAAACGCATTTTCAAAATGTTAGAAACCAATTGGTTATTATTTGACTTTTCCATAATAACAAATCAGTAGCGTACCGTCAAGATACATCAGATAGCCTATTAGAATACGATGAGATTAATAAATTTTAATTATGAAACAATTATTTTCATGCTTTTTCTCTAGTTAGAACAACGTGGATTTCCACGGGGGGACTTATTCGACTTCCCCCTTCACATCGGCCATGTGAGAGAGTGCTTTTGTAGCTTCAAAGATAAACAAGACTTATTAGTTTATACGAGGCGCGCCCAGAAAGTAAGTTCCGATGACGTTAGTACGTGGCGCTAGTGATCCAAGCGCGATGGGAATATGCAACCAGGAAGAAGTGGTATGTGACCTGACACAGTCGCAGCGCTATGAAGGTAGTCGTTTTAGGATAGTGCTACGAGAAAGATGGAAGCTTTAATACGGTATCCCATCGACGGCGAGGTAAGTGTTGAAATCCGATTTTTGCACGCTCAGAAGCGGACGCCGGAAGAGATAAACCGGCAATTATGTGAGGTGTATGTACCGAGGTCTGAGCGAGATTATGGTCAGACATATTATACTTTGGGTCAGACTATGGTGCAAGCAAAACACGAAAGACCCAATGTGCTTGACCTCATACAGCTGAGGGCATGCGGGCTCTAATGCATCATTTGAAGTGGGAGATCTTCAACCACCCCCCATACATCCCCGACCTCGCACACAAAATATAGTGCCACACTACTATAAATGTCTGAACATGGGTGATGCACGCGTTTATGCCGAAAGAAGATTGATACAGTAAGTCACTAAAACTAATGCAATAAATGTCAACTGCTGTTGTTAATTTATTTTATGGTCAATCAAAACTTAATTTTTGAACGCACATCGTATGTTCGCCCACACCACCTATGAAATCAACCCTATTTATCTTGAAAGTATTTGATTGATTGATTTAGTTTATTTTACTTCGCGTTTTGTGCCTCTTGGCGAATTTGCGAAGATGGGGTGAGTGACGAAATGATGAAATTGATGAATGGACATTCACAAACAACCAAGCCCGAGCGGGATTCGAACCCGGGACCCTTGGCGTCGGAGCGCGATGTGTTTGAAAGTCTTTGATAACACCACCAAAAGCGTCAGGTTCGTTACCACCACGCCTGTCAACTACTGACACTCATTCAACCCAACTAACTGTTCTGCATTTCCCGGTTGCATGCATGCAAGGAGTAGAAAGGAAAATAGGTTCCCTTGCAAGGTCGAGGAATTTTAAATAAATTCCAATTCCGTTACAGGAGAGAAAATCAGCAAGCGTAACTGGGTTCTGGACCGTAAAGAACCTTTTTATCAGTGAAGTGTTTCAATTCGGTCCAGGAACCTCTTTTCCAGATCAATTTAAATAGGTTCAGAAACCCTTTCTCAATGAAACAATAATCAAATTGGACCGAATTTAAATTGTGCGAGAACAAAGGTTCTAGTCCTTCAGCGGAACCCAATAGAACTCATTAGAATGTATATGTTCCTGCTTGTAAGTCGTCTCCTGTTCGATCACCGGTGGAGACACATTCCACAATAGTTCAGGTCTCACTGTAAACACTAGATCAGTCCTGATTAGCCTATACGTGCATAAAGTGGACTTAAACTTTTGCTGACGATCTATCGTCAGCCATCACAAATTCAAATTAGTGAACTCACGTGATGCAGACGTGAGCAAATTTCCTCGACATGTTTGCGAAGCTTATTTGCAGAAGTCAACGAGCTGAACGAGCATGTGATTTGCACCAACACAAGCGGCGGAGGGGAGGGTGTTTGCCACGGAGGAGATATTCACGTGCCCCTCCCCCCCTTCAGGCATCTCTTTCCGGATAGGAACGAATCCAAACATTCCCAGTCGCCTGACGTCTCGGGGTGAAGAATCGAACACGACTGTCATATTTTAAAAGAAAGGAACAATTTACGCAAAGTGGGCCCCCTCCAACCAGATTCCCGGGTAATGACAGACTCTCGCTCTCTGTCCAGCCGAGCGTTGCAGTCGCCAGGCCCTGGCAAAAGATAACGCAGTGTTGCCACATAAAAGAAAAAAATTCTTCCGGGCAGGGAATTAGGGTAGAAATTTAGACAAAAGAATTCATTGATTTTTTTATTTGCTTAATTTTTTATAATAATAATAATTCGAATGCCACTAATACAAATAACAATAATAATAACAGTTGATGAGGTTATGTGATGGCGTTTTAAACTTACCTAGATGAAGAGAAAATTTGAATGTAAAGGGAAATTTTGCGTCTTTAAAGGGAATTGTGGTTTCTGGTTGTGGCAACACTGGGATAATGTCGCCGGAAGACCTTGTTAGACTCCAACACACGTTGAAAGGCAAAATCGGCGCCTGCTGCTTCCGTGATTGGCTGCATAAGCTGCACGCGCATGTGGAAAGCCTTTGTCGGTAGCAAGATGAGCGATCGAAGGAAATTTGGACGAAATTTGGAGACAAAACTGGCAACTTTTTCAGAATGCTGCGAATTAACAAGGTGATGCCGAAATTCCCCCATGCTCCATCTTGAGATCAATTAGCCCTAAAGAAGATTAATTATCGTCCTGGACAAACATTGTTTACGTAAGTTGTTCAGATAGTCCCCTGGTTTAATGTGACCTCAGTAAATATCCATCTCTATGGGTAGAAATAGGGTGGTATTTAAAGGGAGTGGGGGTTGGGAATTCCCCTTTCAGGCTGGTATTTTTAGCGTTTATGATATATTGAATATAAAAAATATAATATTTCTGGCACTTCCAGATAAGGTACTGACTGAATCACCCTCAAACACACTCCGTCACTGCTTTACGGACAAGCACGCACACACACACACACACACACACCACACACAATGTTGTATTTGAAGTAAATGGAGGAAATTCTCCCGTTCCAACTGCTACACCGTTCCTTATGGTTGCTAATTTTTGGTACTTTGGGGAGGGGGATTATATAATATTAAGGAACCGTGGTGGTCAAGTCCTTACGGCAATGACTTGCATGTGTGTGGTGCGGCATATGTGTAATATATGCACGTGCGTGTGCATGTATGTGTCAAATCAGGCAGAAGTTGACACTCGCAGTAACACATGTTTATGATATTTGGAATAGAGATTTGCTCTGCTCTAAAGCGACACCTGCGAAAGGATTTTGCTGTAATGTGATCCATATTATACACTGCATAAGCAAAAATATGGAAGGTATTTCATTTTCGGATCATTGATGCAGCAAATGACAATATCTAAAAGTGATTTTCTAGAAATATCCTTTCTGAGTGCTCAGGTAAATTTCAATTTTTTCTTGTCGATTGGTTCTCGAAATAATCGTGACCAAAGTTACACCATAACCTAACACAGGCTTCTAGAAAAGTGCTCAAATTTTAGAAAGGGTATAAGATCACCTTAACATTAAACAAAGATATCATAAGTGTATGCCTGTACTCCTTCATAATCATAACCCACCTAGTCTTGAAATTCACGTGACAGCCACCGTATGTGCCCAAAGAGTTATTAAATGAGACAGACATATACGTATTTTCTTAACTCCAGAGGACTCGTAGAGAAGTGAATAGGAAATTTATTTATTTATTTATTTTTACGTCTTGTTTATCATGGCGAAGTTAAGGCTTTGTAGTTACATCGAAATTTTAGCTTATGAAAATTAGAAAACACCATTTAAACCATTGTCCTCCTCCGTCTCCGTGCTGCATAAGGCGCTGTGCTTTGGACTGCGGGACGGCATGAGTTCGAGTCCGCCTGGGTTCAGTCTGTTGAGTTCTCGGCCTGTATATAGGACCGTTGGTAACCCACCATCGTGAGGAAATTGGGGAGCTGGTCTGGTCTGGGAAATCTTCTATAACGGCTGAGGGTCCGACGTGCTGACCCCACGTCATCCCACTGCCGGTTGAAGATCTCCACACCTCTAGGTAGGATTGTGGGAGGGATGCTGGCAATGGGGAAATAAGCCAAAGTCCTTCAAGGGCTGTCGAGCTACGGGGGGTGGTACTTAAACCAATACATACAAAGGTAAATATTTAAAAAAGAAAGATAAAAAAATATAATTACAAAGAAAAATTACAAAAAAGGGAAAAAAATACATACGGGAATAAAAGTCTTAACCTATACTCACGAGCATACAACAAAACACACATACACACACATATTGTGAAATATGTACGTACCGCAGAGAGCAAAAATAAATTGAAGAAGAAAAATAGCATGATGGTCTAAATATGGACTATGACATGAGGTCTAGTGTTGAGATCACATTTTCAACAAATATTTCGATGTTTTTCTTAATTTTGATTTTTCCCATTCCGCGTGATTTTCAAAACAACAGATTATTCATAAATATAAATTTTACAATGTTTTAGCGATACATGACTGTTTTTTTTAAAATTTTATATGCTTTTTGTGATATTACCACTAGTAGCCCATATTTAGACCACAATTTTGAAATACGTCATTATCATTTTACCATTTTTTGCAAATTGCTTTTTTTTCTAAGAAAAAATGGAAACCTTCTATACTTTACCATGCTATTACATTTAAGCATATATTTCATAGATATGCATTTTAAAGGCAGCTGCTTGATATATTATTTTTTTCCTCCGTAAATGACAACATAAAAAGGGGGGCCCATATTTAGATCTTTTCCTCTAATAGTTGCTATAACTTACGGCCTGTAAGTCACAGAAAACAATACAATTAGTTATAAAATATCTCTACAATTTCACCATTCGAATTACATTAATTTCCAGAAATCTCAGGGGGTGGGGGCAAGTGCTCCTGCGGGCACCCATGACTGTTAAGCCATATTTTTAATATCTTAGGGCATATTTATGGAAATTTTAAGTCACAAGTGCATATTTTTCATTTTTAGCCACAAGAATACTAGTCCTATCGACAAAGAACTTCAGTTTCGAACGTAGAAAACTTATATGAGGTGAATCTTGAAGGACAACTGGGTCGTAACAACTGGAAAGTCTTGCCATGAAGGTAAAAAGGAAAGGTGTGCTTGAGGTAAAAAAGACGCGCCATAACATATATCGGAGGAGAATTCTGAAGACCAATAAACTGCGCCAGTTTCCCCCCTCTGAGGCGTGAATACACCGACAGCCGGTTCGTGGATCAAAGGAGCCGCGCTGCAACAGGATATTTGCAAGATAATGGCTCCCTGGCAGCCTTCATGAGGAATGAGGTTGTTGGTCACTTGCCCTCTCCCTCCTCGCGTGATGACCAACGTGTGTATCACGGAGACCCGACTAAAGCCGACCTTCAGAGCCCAATTTTTGCTGTCTCTTCTTTTAGTTTCCCATTTCCGGTGTGTTGTAATCAGCCATTTTTGGTGGAAAAACTTTTACCTCACTTTACGAAAGACACCTGGGTCCATCGTTAACTTTCGTGCCATGGGTGAAAAGTCCAGACAACCGCACCCGAATGAATTAATGCAGACCGCTTCGTTTTCTAAAGCTTTGTGGCAGATTCCCAAAACAATGAGACCAATGTCCAGTGTTTTTCCTCTGGAAATTTCCATCCATGCGTTTTCTCTCGTGTTCAGTAAATTAGAATTTAAATCATGTAGAGTGGGATGCATAAGTATTACCAATCAAATTGTAGATTGATTGATTGATTCTGTAGGAATCAAATTGCAGACTGATTGATTGATTTAGTACCAAGAAAATGGTAGATTTATTTATTTTGTACTAACCAAATTGTACATTGATTGATTGATTTAGTACCATTCAAATTGTAGATTTATTTGTTTAGTACCAACCAAATTGTACATTAATTGATTGATATAATACCAATCAAATTGTAGACTGATTGATCGATTTAGAATCAATCAAATTGTAGATTTATTGATTAATTTAGTACCAATCAAATAGTAGATTTATTTATTTAGTACCAACCAAATTGTACATTAATTGATTGATATAATACCAATCAAATTGTAGACTGATTGATCGATTTAGAACCAATCAAATTATACATTAATTGATTGATATAATACCAATCAAATTGTAGATTGATTGATCGATTTAGTACCAATCAAATTGTAGATTGATTGACTGATATAGCACCAATCAAATTGTAGACTGACTGATTGATTTAGTACCAATCAAATTGTAGATTGTTTTATTTATTTATTTAGTACCAATCAAATTGTAGAGTGAATGATAGTTTTAGTACCAATCATAATTGCCCATCACAATGCTCATTATCTTTGTTTTATCCAGTGCGAGTTTCAAGAGTTGAATCAACACCAAACAATGATGGGAACCTCTTCAACAGCATGCACAAAATGCATCTGCTGCAAGAGAAAAATTAATGAAAATAGTCATGGACAGCATGCCGAGAAATACTTACTTTTGCATCCCACAGTACATAAGATAAACAATTACATGTAGAATGGCACTCTCATTTTCTTTCTTCAAAACAGGCGGTCATACATCAGACTGTAGTCAGGGGTGTGTACAGGAAAAGTTTAGTTCACTCCATCTCTAGATAAAAGTATGAGATATTTACGATTTTTTAAAAAAAAGTTATAGCAAAATACTTAGATGTATAGGTTTATATGTCAATAGCAGAAACTAATTTTACATATTTTATTTTTAGAATTAATATTTTGAAGATATTTCTGAGGGGTTTGAACCTTGAAGTCTTTCCTTTCAGCACTGCTTTTTCTGCTGCATTAGAACTTTTGATAGCCTCAGAATTTTTACACATTCAGCCTCCTGTTTTCAAAACTTTATATCTAGCTTCTAATTCAACTCTGCAAAGCCTCAACATCATCCACCAATCTCAGTTCTTCGTCTTTGGTCCAATTTTATCTTATTCATTCTAGCCTGTGATATTCTGACATTTTCCTACATGCCTTAGCTATTGCATACGTTACGATTTTATGTATTGTTGCGCATTGTTTTGTTACTCTCTATAAATTGCTTTTGTAATTTGTCGTAACTGTTAGTTACGTTGCAGGAAGAGGAATTTTTTATCTTTCAACTCTGCAAGTTTCAGCAAAATCGAACAGTTGGTTCGTCAGATTCACAGTTTTTCAAGTTAATATCAATATGGGAGTGCAAAAATGTGCTTGGTGGAAAACTTCAGTTGTGTATTCCTTCCTGTTTTACTTGGTGGTGTTGTGGTCTACCACTCTCATCAGTAGTGTGATTGTGATATGAGGCGTCCTGGAACCATGTTGAAAGTTCTGTGTTTTGTCCTTATGTGTGCTGAGCGCGCCATTAAGACCTCAGTCTTTGACCTAGATTTTAGTCAGAGACATGTTTGGATTTCAGTTATTGTAAGGGACTTGACTCCGTGTAATGTGACTGGCATAAATAGCCCAATCAATTTCAATATGAACTTTTATCCATATATTTGGTAAATCAGTTTAGTAATATTACATTCGAATTACGCAAATATAAATGTTCAAGAATAGATGCTGCTTGGATACAGTCTGAATTAGAAACAACTTTTCTTAGTGAAAAGCCATTGTCGAACCGATAATGGAGGTTGCCTAGGAATGCAGTACGTCTGCACTGGAAACTCAGGTATTTCCAGATTCTAGAAGCTTCTCGAAAGATAGAGTATTTTGGATGGATTCTACCAGCTTACTAGCAACTTGACCAGGTCCATTGTCTTTCAGAATCATACAAGCAACATCCCGAGGAGAGAGGTAAGTCGGGTATAAACCGGCCACAATTTACAAAACCTTTAATGAAAACATATTGTGTAAATGTGTACGACAATAGTAATAAGGTTCATTAACGTTCTTATTGAGATCATGCCTACCGCTTAAGGAGTGGATCAATTGTCGTGACGCGGGTTATCTTTACCCTTAGGAAATATCAGAGTATCTCACTATATTCTGGCACTTAACAACTCTTTATTATTCAATATGTTATCTTACTCTCCAAATGATTTGCCTACCTATTCTTTCTCAATATTAATATTGCATCCTCAACAATTGTTCGAACATTCTTGTCTGAGTCTATCAGGCACCATGTTTGAGTTCGGTATATAACCACTGGTGTCACAAGGATTTTGTGTATTTTTAATTAAATAGTTGTTCTTGAGAAACTCTTTAATGTTGCAGGTTTCCATAAAATGTGCGCCTGTCAAATAACATTCTTTCCTTTAGGGCTTTTACTCACCTTGATTTCATTACACACCAATATTGGAAAAAAATCTTTACATCAGCATACTCTTCAGCCAACTTCTGTTGAGGAGTGGTTAGCACAGCGAGCTTCGGGTTCGAATCCCGCCCTGAGTATGGCTGTTCTTTGTGACTGTTTCTTCACAAAGAACACCTACCAGTATGTTCCATCCTCGCGATTAGCCAAATGTGGCAGAAAGTCTACGCTAATTGACAGAAATCATTTTCAAACATGTCTTGTCCAGTATACATTTCCCTATTAGTTCTACTACTTTTTAAAAATATATATTCTCACACATTTGGTTTTATTTTCATTTACGAAGAATCTCCTACCGTTGTTGCATATTTTCACATTCAGTGTTACGTTCCTTTGTTTGGTAAGTACTGTGGAGCCAAGAAAAATATGCTTCTCGAAGGCAAGCGGCTAGCGACAGCTTTAGAGGTACAACTGTCAGCAGTGACTGATATGACGTCGAGTATTTATTGTCTGCTGTGCAAAATATGCTAACAGCACTAACCTAACCTGCGTAACCACTTCATATGTTTTTTGAGCTATTAGATGCACACGCTCGTTTCTCCAAGGGATTTAAAAGTGAAACTCTAGCACCACCACGAGACCACCATGCGTCGGACAGCTGAGGAGAACCTGAGATTCCCGTCCTACGTGGTCAAGGTACCATAGATGTTGCCTGAGGCTACCAAGACCAAGAGAGTTGCCCGCTGCAACTTGCTTCTGGCCTCCGAATGGCCCAGATTTAAACCCTCTGGATCATTAAGTGTGGAGCGATATTGAAAGGGTTACTAACAAGCCCACGTACCTCAAAGTGGCATCTCTCCGGGCCACTATTGAGGCAGCATTCGCAGATTTGAGCTTATATATATATAAAAAAAAAAACATTTTCGAGCAGGCCTCATCTCCGGGAAGCTATTAACTCGGGGCAAGCCCCGGCACCTAATGACCTGTTGGGTAAGATGAGTCAAGGCAAGAGCTTATAAAACCTTTTCCTGCTCCACCAAAATTAGGCTGGAGAGTTCAATGAACTAACCGATCTCAAACTACGCATTGGTAATAAACAGGGTGCGGATTTGAACCGAGAGCAACGAATTATATATAGAGCTCGTTTAACGAGAGCAGTTGAAGTGGGCCTGCTCGCGTTAAAGGAATCGAGGCAGTTATCGAAGTGAAAGGGGGCTACATTGAATAACAGGACTCAGGAAGGATCCCTTGTGACATATAAAAGCTTTGCTTGGTAAGTGTAAGTTCTTGACGAATAAGCACTTGCTATGATAGTAGTGGTATTTATGCTATAGACAGCGCAGGAAAGTATGAACCCCCCTCAAGCAGTTTTGCTACACTTAAAACTTGCTCAACATGAGCATATGAGCTTTTTGCTCAAGTGTGGAACTCTTGCCTAATCCAAGATTTTTGTAAAAATGCCCTCGGGAATTTTTCAGAAAGGAAGAGAATTTTTCAGAAAGGAAGAGAATTTTTCAGAAAGGAAGAGCTCCCCTCAGATTGATTTGCCTATACTTACAAAAGGCACTTCTGTGAGATTGTTGTCCATAAATTTGTTAAAAATATGCCCCTCTTGACCACACTTAAAACTAGGCCACCCACACCCACCCACACCCACCCATACCCACCCACACCCACCCTCACATATTTACTTCCGGTCCACTTCCGGTCCACTTCCGGTTCACTTCCGGTCCACTTCCGGTCCACTTCCGGTCCACTTCCGGTCTACTTCCGGTCCACTTCCGGTTTGCCTACTTCCGGTTTGCCTACTTCCGGTCTACTTGTGGCCAAGTTGTGCCCTATTTCTGCTTTTTTTATCCAGCATAGAGTTTTGATTTGAACCCCAAGAAATTGTATATAAATACCAAAGCCAAAAATATTAAGTATATACACACATACACACGTACACACACACACACACACATACACACACACATACACACGTATACACACACACACACACAGCACAGTGTTGAACCCATCTGATATTTTTATCCAGCATAAAGTTTTGAATTGAATCCCAAGAAATTGTATATAAATACCAAAGCCAAAAATATTAAGTGTATACACACATACACACGTACACACACACACACACACAGCACAGTGTTGAACCCATCTGATATTTTTATCCAGCATAAAGTTTTGAATTGAATCCCAAGAAATTGTATATAAATACCAAAGCCAAAAATATTAAGTGTATACACACATACACACGTACACACACACACACAGCACAGTGTTGAACCCATCTGATATTTTTATCCAGCATAAAGTTTTGAATTGAATCCCAAGAAATTGTATATAAATACCAAAGCCAAAAATATTAAGTGTATACACACATACACACGTACACACACACACACAGCACAGTGTTGAACCCATCTGATATTTTTATCCAGCATAAAGTTTTGAATTGAATCCCAAGAAATTGTATATAAATACCAAAGCCAAAAATATTAAGTGTATACACACATACACACGTACACACACACACACAGCACAGTGTTGAACCCATCTGATATTTTTATCCAACATAAAGTTTTGAATTGAATCCCAAGAAATTGTATATAAATACCAAAGCCAAAAATATTAAGTGTATACACACATACACACGTACACACACACACACACACAGCACAGTGTTGAACCCATCTGATATTTTTATCCAGCATAAAGTTTTGAATTGAATCCCAAGAAATTGTATATAAATACCAAAGCCAAAAATATTAAGTGTATACACACATACACACGTACACACACACACACACACAGCACAGTGTTGAACCCATCTGATATTTTTATCCAGCATAAAGTTTTGAATTGAATCCCAAGAAATTGTATATAAATACCAAAGCCAAAAATATTAAGTGTATACACACATACACACGTACACACACACACACAGCACAGTGTTGAACCCATCTGATATTTTTATCCAGCATAAAGTTTTGAATTGAATCCCAAGAAATTGTATATAAATACCAAAGCCAAAAATATTAAGTGTATACACACATACACACGTACACACACACACACAGCACAGTGTTGAACCCATCTGATATTTTTATCCAGCATAAAGTTTTGAATTGAATCCCAAGAAATTGTATATAAATACCAAAGCCAAAAATATTAAGTGTATACACACATACACACGTACACACACACACACAGCACAGTGTTGAACCCATCTGATATTTTTATCCAGCATAAAGTTTTGAATTGAAACCCAGGAAATTGTATATAATAAACAACAGCAAAAATGCCAAGTCAAAAATATTGTAATCAATGCAATAAAAATATATTTAGCTCTAATTGGGCCAGACACCAAAAGATTTGCAACCCAGACAAATACAGAACTCCCACAAAAATTTGCCCCAAATGCCATAGAAAATATAACATGCGATACTTCACATATATACATAAAGATACTTGCTCTGCACAATCATCAACACAACCATCTACATCTGGTCTGAAAAGGAAGCATGAAGCACCTGTTAATGCCAGAGCAGCAAAGCAGCCACGCTATGAACCTATCCGTAGCAGTTTTAACGGCCAATTAAGGGATCACCGGTTTGTATCAGAGCCAAGATGTGGAATTAAGAATTTTTTGAACAGTAAAAATTCTGATCTCCAGGCAATTCTAAATGCACAAAATGGCTCTTATAAGCTCTCCCTCAAATTGTTTACACAATATAAGAAACCAAATGGCACAAAATTTACACAGCCCCACATAACAGAAACTGTACCGGTTTATTCAAATACAAATTCGGACAAAATAATAAGCAGGTTGATAGATCAATTGAATATGAAACACTCTGAATTTGCAGCAAAAGAGTCTGGATGGAGCCTATGCGGATCCCCACACAAGTTATATGTTAATATTTCTGAATTCTGCCCATTACAAGGTTCTACATATCTGCCATTACCTGCCAATATCAAAAACAAAAGAGCCGTGGTCAATATAAAAAATAATGACGCGAAATGCTTTTTGTGGTGTATTTTAGCTGCTCTGTATCCAGTTTCAAAGGATCCTCAGCGAATAACTTATTACAAACAACATGAACATGATTTTGACGATGCAATGGAGGGTTTGGAATATCCAATGTCTGTTCAGAATATTGATAAATTTGAAAAAAGGGCCAGGCACATCAATGGCAAACAATTATCTATTAATGTATTTATTTGTTCCACTGGCAATTGCCCGATAGCACCTCTCAGAATCAGTACAATTGATGATGAATCTGCTATTCCGATTGATCTGCTTTTAATTGAAGGGGATGGCACAAATCATTACACTTTGATACATAATCTTGAAGCTATAGTCAGAACACAACTAGACAAATCTAATAGAATATTCAAGTTGTGCAGAAGATGTTTAACTGTATTTGATGGTCAAAAAATTGTAAATGGTGTTTGTGAAAAGAATGCAGAAATTGCAAAAAACAAGTTAATTGAGCATCTGAAATACTGTGGCAACCATAAACCTGTTCATATGGTGATGCCTAATCCAAGTGAAAATTGCAAATTCAAAAAGTTTGAAGCCTTGTTGGAACACCCCGCATATATTGTCTGTGATTTTGAATCAAACCTCAAACCTCTTGCATTTTGTAGCCCAGATCCTGAAGAATCTGCAATTACACCATATCAGGTACATGAACCTTCTAGCTTTTGTTCTGTGGTTATACGGGATGGTGTAGCTAGTGAGCCATACTTATACGTGGGACCAAATGCCATCAAAATATTTGCACATAGAATGGAAAATGAGTGCCGTGACATAGCATCTAACAACTTATTAAAATCAGAGCCTATGTTGCCTTTAACAGAGAAACAGATTGAAGATTTCAACAATGCAGAAAAATGCCCGGTATGTGATTCTGAATTTTCAGATACAAATATCAAGGTACATCACCATTCTCATACAGATGGTAAATTCTTAATGGCCCTGTGTAAAAGCTGCAATATTCAGATCAAGAGACCAAGATTTATCCCCATATTTTGCCATGGAGCATCCAATTATGATTATCATCATTTAATCAGGTACGAGGGGTTTGACAAGGAGAATTTAAATATTTTAGCTGAAAATGATGAAAAATATATATCTATTAGCAAGATAATTAAAGTTAATGGTGTTCCTATTCACATAAGATTTCTTGATTCTTACAGATTTTTACCTGCTAGCCTGGCTACACTGACCACTCAATTATCTGATGATCAATTCAAAATCACACGTGCCATGTTTCCAAATCAGGACCTGAAATTAATTAGGCGGAAGGGTGTATATCCATATGACTATGTTACAGATTTTTCTAAATTTGATGAGTGTTCCCTGCCACCACAAGAAGCATTTTACAGCAGAATCAGAGGATCTGGAATCAGTGATGAAGATTATCACCATGCTCAGTTGATGTGGAACAATTTAAAATGCAAGACATTTGGTGATTATCACATGGCATATTTGAAACTTGATGTGACCCTCTCAGCTGATATATTGCAGGCATTCAGAAAATCTTCCATGCAAAATTATGGACTGGACCCAATATATTTTTACAGTGCCCCGGGCCTAGCATGGGCTGCAACGTTTTTGAACACTAACATGCATTTGGATCTGATCCACGATCAAGATAAGTATTTGTTTATGGAGAAATATATAAGAGGAGGGATGGTGCAATGTTCCCAGAGATATGCCAGAGCAAATAACAAATATATGCCTGATTATGATCCAGCACGGCCATCAAATTTTATACTGTATGTAGATGCAAACAGCCTCTATGGTCATGCCATGATGCAAAAACTGCCATATGCAGGGCTTGAGTGGGTTGAAGATTTCAATATTGAAGATCTTCAGGATTTTGATGACAGAGATTATGGCCTCTTCTTAGAGGCTGATCTGATAATTCCTGATGATTTGCACAATAAATTTTCTGATCTGCCCCCAATTCCCGAGGTTCAGTGTTCACCTGGCTCTAAACAGAAGAAGCTCATGATGACACTGGAGCCGAAACAGGGCTATGTCATATATTACAAAAACCTCCAGTTCCTGATGAAACATGGTGTTCAAGTGAGCAAAGTTGGCAAAGTTTTAAGGTTCAGGCACTCAGAATGGTTGAAACCATACATTGATACAAACACAGAGCTTCGAACATCGGCAAAAAGCCAATTTGATAAGGGCTTGTTTAAATTGATGGTGAATTCAGTGTATGGCAAAACTATTGAAAATGTCAGAAAACATACCGATGTTAAAATAATTACTGACCCCAGCCTGAGCAAAAAATTGGTTGCAAAGCCCAACTTCAATTATAGAAGAATTTATGATGAGCACATGGCACTTTTCAACATGAAGAAAACAAAGATCAAATTTGATAAGCCTATTTATGTAGGGGCTGCAATATTGGAATTGTCCAAATTACATATGTTAACATTGTATTATGATGTGTTGAAACCTTTTTATGGTGATAATATAAAATTGATGTACATGGATACGGATAGTTTTATTCTTGATATTAAAACAGAAGATGTTTATCAAGATATGTCACAGCCTGAATTGTTTCAATATTTTGATACCAGTGAACATACAATAATTCAACCCCACAACAAGAAGGTACCTGGCAAGTTAAAAGATGAGACATGTGGTGATGCTATTGTGGAATTTGCTGGGTTAAGTGCCAAGGTGTATAGTTTTAAAACATGTAGTGCTGTTGTCAAAAAGGCCAAGGGTATTGGCAAAGTAGCTGTGGAAAAAGAGCTTGTATTTGAAGATTATAAAAATTGCATCAAATCTCAGAATTTAATCAAAACATCAGAATCCAGAATTCAGAGTGTGGATCACTTGCTGACTTCAAATATTGTAAGAAAAGTGGCCCTGGACCCACATGATGATAAGAGATACATTTTATCATGTGGCATACATACTTTACCATGGGGTCATTGTGATTTGAAAAGTGGCAAACAATGCCCAATTACAGAGCATGATTTGAAATAAATAAACATGCCTATGAACTTATTTGGGTTCAAAAAACAGGCTATTATGGAGCTGCCAACACCCCAACCCTCTTCTGATATGCTGTCTAAACTGAGTGGCGTGTTAATTATTCATCTGAACAGCATATTTACAGATAATGATGATGAAACAGGCAAAACATTGTACATATTTAACAATAATTTAAATCATTACCAATTACCTGTAGGTGGTCAATTGCAATTTATTACAACCCCTGAGGGTGATGTCAAGATTTCAATAGGGAGAAATATTTATAGAATTAAGCACTCAAACATGGTTTCTGGCACTGTATATACTGTTTCTGCTGGTGACTGCTTATATATTGAGGTCCCTGGATCCTATGACAAGCTTATACCCTTTTTTATAGAATTAAGAATTAGATATTCAATAATAAATAACCACTAAAACAAAAATGCCTAATGATATATTTGGTCATACAAGACATGAAGATCACAGTGATGAGATTCTGATGCTTGATGTCAGAGTCAAGAAATTAAGAAGTGATTTACAAGCTTTACAGACCACACTCAATGCCAGTCTTCAATTAGAAATTACAAATTTGCAATCACAATGCATGGACCCTCTTCTTAAAATTGAATCTGAACTCAAATTGTTGCTTCAGAAATATACTGATCTGGCAACATTAGATAATTTTCAAAGTTTGGAAGAAGCTGTAGCAGCTCTTCAAGCCAAATTTAAGACCCAGGCTAACAACTCCGAGCAATTGAAACAACAATTGGAAGAGCAGATAAATAATGTCCAGGCACAGCTCCAAACAATTGTCAAAAGCATAAAATCACAAGAAGATTTTGATCTAGTGATTTCCACTCTAAAAGAACAGATTCAGTCACTCCAAATACCTAATCTGGATCCTCTGAACAATGCCATAGCCGAGGTTAAAGGAAAAATTGAGACACTTGAAAATTTTATGAACAATTTGCCATCTTCTGATGCTTTGAATGCAATAACTCGGAGTGTAGCAAATATTAAGCTGCAACTTGAAACATATGAAGATTTTGGAAAAATTCAAAGTTCCATAACCCATCTTGAAGGTACAATAGCAGCAGTGCAAAGTGATTTGGCAAATGTACTAGAATCCCGATTGCCTGGAATTGTAGACACACTTGTCAGTGTCCAGCAACAGATCACAAAGCTTGAAAACCTCAACACTGAATCTGAGCTATCTTATTTTCATCACTTGATAGATGATATTCAAACAAAACTTGAAATTTTACAACAATCCACACCCTCTCAGGCAGATATAGCCCTGCTCCAAAATGCTATGCAAAATGTGGCTGATGCTTCTGAATTAAACAATGTGAAATTGGCACTTGAATTTTTGCAGAATACAGTATCAAATCTTCCCACATCACAGGAACTTAAAAATATTAAGAGAGCAGTGAATCGCATATTGAAATCAGAAGATATCAAGAATATCCAGGCAGAGATCAAACAACTCACTCAGACAGTGGCCACTCTACCAACCAATCAACATATTAATAAACTGCATGCCCTGTTTGAGGATATCAGAAGACAGGTCCATGATCTTACTGCTCAAAATTCAAAATTGGCAGTTGTTGAAAATTTACAGCAAATTGTAGCTAATATCAAGCAACAGCTAGGGACCATGGAATCCAATCAAGCAAATGCTCTGTCTGTTTTTGCCACCCAGCTTCAAGAAATTGTGCAACAATACAAGAAACTTGTTGTGGACATAAAAATAAAGCCGGGCCATGATGATGTTGTTAGGACCATCAATGAGCACCTTGAATCTGTAACAAGCAGATTGCTTACAGCAGAAAAGGAAATAACAGGCATAATCGAGAATCCAAAACATACAGTAATTCTTGAATTGTACAGCATCCCCAACAAAGAATATGATTCACCATTTACACCAGGTGGCAAAATATATATGCTGTCCCCTGCACAATTTTATTACCAGTTTTTTGTTGGGGGCACATTGAGACCAATCAAGATCAAATATTGGCTTCAACCACAGGCATACCACTACCCTACCTTATCAATAACAAATGCTGAGAACAAACCAAAAATCACCAGTGTAGAGTTAGAGGATTTTACAGACCCCAATACATTAGAAACAGCCTATACTGAAGATGATGGCACTCTGGAATTTAAAATACAAATAGGAGACAAATTATATTTAGAAAATCCTGCAGTCTCAGCTGCTGAACACCCCATAGTTGCAATATTCTTGTTTACATATTATGTCTAGACAAATTATTGTTGATGAATTACACAGACAAGCCAGACATAATTTTAAGAGGCTCCCAGTAGTCACAAAAAGCATAGATGATTTATGGCAGAGCGACTTGATTGAGTTGGCAAGTGGGCAGTTGAAAAACTTAGACAAAATCAACAAGGGCTACAAGTATCTTCTCACTGTAATAGACACATTTTCAAAATTTGCCTGGGCTGCGCCACTCAAATCCAAGACTGGAAAATGTGTTACAGAAGCCTTCAGGACAATCATCAATCATTCAGGAAGATCCCCGCACTATTTGCAAACAGATAATGGCAAAGAATTTTATAATTCTGTGTTCCAACAATTTATTAAAAGCCAGTCAATAAAACATTACTCGAGTTACAGTGATCTCAAGGCCTCAATTGTAGAGAGATTCAACAAAACTCTAAAAAATCTTATGTATAAACAATTTACACTTCAAGGTAATTATAAATGGATTAATATTCTTCCAGAACTTCTACATAAATATAACAACTCGGTCCATTCCACAATCAACATGAAACCCTCTGAAGTAACTTCATCTGATGAGCAAAAATTGATCAGGACTGTTTATTATCCTAGATACCAGCCAACAACAAGAAAGGCCAAATACAGGGTGGGCGATCAAGTAAGAATCAGCAAATATAAGCACTTATTCAAGAGAGGCTTTACAAGAAACTGGAGCACTGAATTATTTACAGTAGTTCAAGTTAAACCAGGGACCCTTAACACATATATAATAAAGGATCACCGAGGAGAAATTCTCAAAGGCCGATTCTATGAACAAGAACTCAGCAAAACTAAACAGCCTGACACATATCTCATAGAAAAAATCATCCGCAGAAAAGGCAACAAGTTATTTGTCAAATGGCTAGGACTCCCGGAAAACAGCTGGATCGATGCAAACAAAATAATAATATGAGCACCTGGGATGTTATAAAAAGGCTGCCAGAACCTGAACAGCAGATTAAGAGAAATGGCAAGTTGCTGCCTGAAAATATTAGATGTCTTATTGTTGGGCCATCTGCTTGTGGTAAAACTGCACTAATGGTTGATAATTTTTTATTCGCACCCAACTGGTTAGACTGAAAAAACAGGCACTTGTATGTCTTCTCTAAGAGCTTGGAACAATTAAAATATCAGCAGCTGATGAAGCTATATGATGGATTGGATATAGCCACTTTTGAATCAGATGTTAAGCCACTTCATGAATGTCTCGATAATTCTGTTGTTGTGTTTGATGACATTATACTGGATAATCAAAACAAGGTTAGAAATTTCTTTACACAGGGCCGGCACAAAAACATTGATTGCTTCTACCTGGCACAGACTTTTTCTAAAATACCGAAACAACTGATCCGAGACAACAGCAATTTTATATGTGTGTTTCATCAAGATCATACCAACCTCAAACACATACATGATGAATATGTAGGTGGGGACTTGAGCTACAATGATTTTTCCAAGTTTTGCAGCAAGTGCTGGAACCAGGACAGTTATGGGTTTGTCACAATTGATATGACAAGAACACCCAATAGTGGCAAATACAGAAATAAAATCAACGATTTTCTAGACGTTGAGACATAAATAAATAACCATGAAACGACCAATCATTGATGATCTTAAGTTAAGAGATTATCTTGTAAAAAGATTTAAGGGATGGAAATCAGAGAACCGTGGAATTTATGAAAAACACAAACAAACAGAACAGCCTGTAATTGATGCTATTAATAATTTAGGTAAGAATATCAAAACTGTTACAGAGCAAAATCAAAATTTGATCACAGAGCTTGTACCTGTAGCTGCAAGGAACATATTAGATTATCCATTCACCCCACTTTCCAGTATTCATACACCTAGTCCTGTTGCTCCTAGAAGAATTGAAGCTACTCAGGATCCTATTGAATTGGGTCTTCTTGCTCAAAAATATTTAACCACACCTAAAGACAACAAAGATGAGGTCTTTGGCTTATATGCTGACACAGAGCTTGATGGCAGCATCATACATAGAATTGGCAATTTCAGAGTAACTTTTATGGGGGATGATCTGATTGTTTATTCAGAATCTCGTCTCGGAGAAAAAGGTGCTTTTGTTAAGTACCCCGGCACACCTGGGTTGTGGGAACTGATGACTCGGAAGAGGCCTGGCAGCTATACAGATCAAGATTATGATTATTACAAAGAAATATTAATAAAATCAGATGCTCTGTACCAGAACAATGATCCCACACAAAAAAGAGTCAAGTCTAGCAGTGGGGCAAAATACAATAATTTAATCAAGCCCATATGGTCACAGATCAAGACTGGCAGTGGAATCAAACAATACAACACACTGCCCAAAGAATTTGTGTGGGTTGATGATGTCAGGAAACTTGTAGATAGGTTGCTGGTGATAGCTGGGGAGGAAAATGCTGGCAACCACAATTTTTACAATGAGAAGGTTGGAATTATGGACATGATAAGCACAAAATTGTCTAATTTTATAGTGAATGACCCTAAGGGGATTGGATATCTCATAAAAATTATTAATACTCTACCCCCCAAATTTTGGAATATTTCTGAGGGTCGGGGCCTTGTTAATGACATTATAAACAAGCTGCCATTTGAACTACACATTCCAGGCTATCAGTATTGTGGTCCCGGTACAAAATTGGACCATAGATTAAACAGAGGGGACCCTGGTGTTAATCCCCTAGATGCTGCTTGTAGAGACCATGACATAGCATACAACACACATTCTGATCTTGACAAGAGACATGTTGCAGACAAGAAATTAGAAGAGGCTGCATTTGGTAGATTTGTAAGCAAAGATGCTTCTTTGAGTGAAAGAATAGCAGCATTGGGAACCACCATAGCTATGAGCACCAAACAAAAACTGGGGTGGGGGTTGTGAATATGTATATAATAAACCTACAATGAAGGCAAAGGGTGTTATGTATCAAATACCTTATGCAGGTCTCAAATCTCTTGGCCTATTGATAGTCTCTTGACCAAAAAGCAGCGCAAGAAAAAAAGCTCTTGTATTGCCAAGGGACATGGTATGAAATTGTTGCTTAGTACCCCCCAATTAAAAAAATTACAACAATCCAGGAAAAAATCACATGTGGGGGGTTTCATATTTACTATCCCTGCCATCTTAGCAGCACTCGGGGCTGTTGGGAGCTTAGCCGGGGGATCAGCTGCCATAGCAAAAACAGTAATAGATGCCAAGAAAAATAAGGCAGAATTAGATGAGCAGAGGCGCCATAACCTGGCCATGGAGAAACAAGGCAAAGGTGTTAAGAGAGCCATGAATAAGTTTAAAAAAAACAAGAGCCGCTTACAAACCAAGATATTGAAGCTTTAATCAAGCCACTGGGCATCAAAAATTTTAGAGGTGTGTACATGTCTGATTCTTTACCAGAACAACCACTCAACAAAGAGTGTGGCATTGTTAATTTGGATAAGTACAAAAATCAGGACACTCACTGGATCTGTTATCTTAAATATTTAAAAAATGAGGCATTTGTGTTTGATTCATTTGGAGGTGTTCCACCTGAAAATTTAGTAAAATATTGTGATGGACTTTTCCCAGCGTCCACCCCAAGGTTTATTTTTTTGTTTATTTTTTTTTCTTATTTTGGAAAGTTAGCGTGGGTCGTGGGAACTCTCATGGACGTCACCCCTATTTTCGACCACCTTCTTCGCACAGCATGGTGCTGTCACAGTTACGTGAATTTACCACCATGCGACTTTCACGGCCGAGGGACAGAATGCAGCAGCCAGTCTAGAGAGCTGAAAGAAATGTAACAATAGAGCTAGGTCTCCCCAACGAAATGCGCGCCTGGACGTCAGTGTTGCCAGGCATGTCAAAATTTCACCGGCATAAGTATGTAAAGGTATCACTTTGTCTTTTCCTCTTTCAACTTTCTAGATCTAGTGATTTTCTTCCATGCTAGATGGCTCCACACCCTCCATTCTAGGGGGGGTCTCTTCCGATTCGAGTCGCACCATATTTTCAGACATTCTCACGTCAAGCCTTTTCTCCGTCCATCTGTGCGACCATATATTTGTCTCTCGAATATTTACAAGCCTGTCACCATTTCGAAAGCATCCCTTGCGTGTAAATTTCAGAATTAAGTTCAAAGGAGAGCTATTTACCTTCATAAATTTCGAATCTAGGCATGTTTCTGTCCACTTTAGTAAAAGGGTGAATTATATATAACGCTGTAAACTTGCGAGGTCACACACCCTCCATGTTCATTGTCAGTAGTACATAATGGAGAAGAAAGTGCAAGCTCCTGATTGGTCAGAGGAGCACAATAGTGCAAAATAGTGTTTCCAGGAGTGTGGAGAGTCCTGGGACGGACAGTCTAAGTTTTAACGGTGAAGAAGTAAGGAGGTGAAGTGGTCGCTCTCGAAAAGTTCTTTGATTCTTTGCCTTGTACGCATATGAGAGCAGTGCGGATCTGTTGACGCTCAGGCGTGTGAACGTGCAAGTGTTAAAACAGCGCCAAGTACGAACTGTGTGCAGTGCTGATTTGTTGACGCTCGGACGTGTGAACGGGAAAGTGTTGAAGCACCGTCAAGTGCGGCGAGTCCAACGTTAAGATGCCTGCAGAACAGCTTATACAGTAATCACGCGTGCTGAAATGGACTGAACCGGAGACGACCAAGGAACCCACCAGTGGTTGTAGCTGCTCTACTGAAGAACCGCCATCATTTCATCTATTAACCCCCTCCCCATCCATATCTCTTCAAACGTGACGTCAGGACCATACTAGAAGATCGGGCCCCAACGATGAACTCAGTGCGCGCTTATATATATTTTTCTTTCTAATGTGCATCGGCAGACAAGGTAATGTGCAAACTGTAGTGTAGTACGCGTACTGCATGCATTATATAATTGGCCAATAATTTCAACACTTCATTGCTAATGTAGTTTGGGACAGTGTGTGTAAATTTTATAAATATGTTTATAGGTCTTGATTCTTGAATCAGTTTTGGTCACCTTGCATAGTTATCCAAACTAATAGAAATTAAAATTATGGAAATAATAATGATTGTGTTTGCATCTCGATTTACCTGCTCGTGTTAAGTTTCACCTACATATGTTGTGTTACAAGGAGCCAGTTGAGGTTGTATGTGTAGCTAGCCGTGGATTTAATTCTTTTGTTTTTGTTTTATTGTTGCCCAACTGGTTTCCGGAGGCACTGTTGCCTCCCTGATGTGTGGCTCCCTATTTCTACCGGTAGGCAGTCATTACAGCGTGGCCCCCAACTAATGGGCAATATCTGTTAAATCAGCTAAGAAACCCTGTTTATTGAATTTGAAAATCTGTCATATATTAGTAATTGTAATCATTGATTCATTTTTCAACTAATTATTTAAATTATCATGGAAGTAATATCAGCAATAAAAGGAAATCGAGATGCAAAGGCTTGAAACATGCCCGTAGAATATCTTTTTGAAAACGGAAATTATTGCGCACGTGAGATTGGTTTTGAGATGGTGACAGGGTTTGCCGCTAGCAGCGTTTTTCTCGTTTCTCTGTTATTTCTTTTCTCTTTCTGCCCATTAAGTTATGTTATCTGCTAGCGTCGATTGTATTTTTTTTTTGCATTATCTTTTACGTGTCATTCAGTAATTTTTCTACATCTTTTTGATACGTCACTCTCCCCCCTCCCCCTCTCAAAGTGTTATATCTTGATATACTTGTGCCGTTCACTTTTTTTTTTTCCTCTTGTTCTCTTTCACATATTGGCCTCCCATATTTAGTAGTAGTAGTGTTTGTTTTGGTGTTGCAATTGAGCGTTTTTGTCATAACCGACCATGAATTCGAGGTATAATTTTCGCGAGCATACTAGGCTGGCTAGCTTCATTGGTTCTGTTGAAGAGTCGGGCGATCGAGAAGGTGAAAGGCGAGACCTCGCCGATCGTGGGGACGTCACTGAGACTCCAGAGATGCAGGGAAGAAGCGAAGCTAATATGACAACCATCGCGGGTGAGATGAGAACGGTCGACAACGCTCAGATGTTTGCGATGCTACAATCCATCATGGGGAAGCTGGATGTCCTTCAGACGGATATTCGAGACCTGGAAAGAAGACAGGATGAAAAAATGGACCGAAGATTCGAAGAACTTGAACGTAAGATGCAGAGGTCCAACGAGGATCTAAAACAAGAGATGCAGAGGGACCTCAAAAGGGTGAATACCGTGCTAGGGAAGGCGATCGATGAAGTGGTAGACAGAACCGAATCATTAGAGCAGCGGACGGAAACTGTTGAAGAGAGCCTGCATAATATCAGGGCTGAATTTGCGGAATCCATGGATCAGGTCCAGGAGACCCGGATGCAAGAAATATCCGAGAACTTGCGAGACACCCTGTCTCAACATCTTGAAGCCACCATCGAACGAAGAGATAGCAGAGTGCGGGAGACCATCAATGAGGAGATTCAAGCTCTCAGAGCGCAGATCTCAAGCACAGCCTCGTCAGAGACACGCAGAGTCGATACGCTGGAAAGCAACGGCGACCGACGCGACAACCCTTCCCCCGCTTCAGTGTGTGGTGCTGGGATAGCAGCGGCAAATGTGTATCTGCAGAGGGACCTGTTGCTACCCAAGTTCGACGCCAAAAATCAGGATGAATTAAAAGCTTGCACCTACATCCAAGAGATGGAAACTTATATGGATCTCGCGCAGATTCCGGAGAACCAGAAGATCAAGGTCGTCGGGTTGTCCCTTCGAGGAAGTGCGCTAGCATGGTTCAACATCGATAAGCGCAATTTCACGGATTTTCAGGTTTTCAAAGAGCGGTTTATGGCACAGTTTTTGGGTGAAGAGAAACTCATAAAAATGAAGGCCGAACTTTACACAAGCAGGTACGCGCCGGGAGACGGGAAGACCCTTGCAGAATATTTCATGGACCTGGTGCAGCGAAATGCGGTGTTGCCGGATCCTCTCTCTGAGCAAACATTGGTGCAAGTGGCTCTGAAGCAGTACCCAGCATATGTTAGGAGAGCAGTTATAGGACTCAAAATTACAACGTGTAACGAGCTACTTAACGTGCTTAGAGAGGTGCAAGAAACATCTTACACGCCGACGCAAAACTTGGCTTCTGTGCAGAATCGCAACCGCAGGCAAGTAAATACTTTTGAGACTCGCGGTCGGTCCTCTCGCGCCGGTGCAAGCAGCAGGGGATTCAGATCGGATGACAACCCTTCGCGGTCACTCAGGTTCGACCCTCAACCACACGGCCGACAGCCACCTCGAGGCAACGCCCCCCGTCGGGACAGAGGCGACAGACGGCAGCAAGGTTATAATTACGCTTACAATGATGGACCGACCAGGGATGGTGCGGAAGAAAGGCAACAAATGAACGTCAATTCAATAATGGAAGCAAGGCAAGACGACGTGGATCGAAGGCGAAGCAGCGATTGACAGCCAGAACGGGAAAGGGGAGAAAGGAGTGAAAGTATGACGTCATCTCCCCGGTCCCGGGAAAACGACATAGGAAACGAAAACAGGAATTTTGATTACCAAG
The DNA here is from genome assembly GCF_977018435.1 of Lepisma saccharinum. NCBI lineage: Eukaryota > Metazoa > Arthropoda > Insecta > Zygentoma > Lepismatidae > Lepisma > Lepisma saccharinum. Next base: position 83,324 of record NW_028143280.1, on the reverse strand, counting down.
GTGACCACAGTGACGAAGGAGAGTGTGAAACACATGTGAAGAGTTTCGTGGAAGAAAATGCACACGTAAATACGTTATTTGATAAGGTGTTTGATGAGAATAATCAAGATGCTCTTAACAAGCCCCGCCCCTTGCCCCTTGTAAATGTCCTCGTAGAGAGAAAAATGTGTGAAGCGCTATTAGATTCCGGGGCTAGCCACAGCTGCCTGAGCGAGGAGATATGGCTATCCCTATTGGAGGAAAACGCCAATCTGCCACAATTAAGCGTTGGATGTTTGAAAATCATTTCAGCTTTCGGTTCCAGGGCCTCAAAGATTGTCACGCAGACTTATCTGCCTGTATCGTTTGGAGGTGTGACGGTAGACGTCAATTTCCTTGTTGTTAGGAACCTGGTTAAACCTGTAATTCTGGGGAACGACTTTTTAGAGGACAACCACGCCCACCTGGACTTCCACAAGAAGACGATGAGATTGAGATGCAGCGGCCTATACACAGAAATAAAATTTGTCTCCGCCGAGTGCGAAAGTATTGAACAAGAAGCGAACCACATTACTGTTGGCTACGAGTGCGAAGGACCCATATGTCGGTGCGATGGTGATATAATGGCACCGCTCCTTCCATTGAAACAATTGGAACCATGTGGAGAGGGATGTCGTGAGCCGGAATGCAGTTTTCGCATCCAGGTAGCAAATCCGTTTGTTGTGACGGGGGACAGCTGTCAACCAACCCCCCCGGCTACGATGGTCGCAGCGGCACAAGTTGTAGAAGCCAGAGAAAAGAATCGCAGTGTTGCCAGAGCCTACGAGAAGAAAGCAAAAGGGCAGGAGACAAGAGCGTCGATGCAGGATATTCGGAAGCACGTTGATGCCACGCCCAATCTCTCCGAAGAGCAGAAGGAAAAATTGATGGCAGTCTTACTCGATTTTCGAGATATATTCGATGAAAAGCCAGGTTTAGTGAAGGGATACGAACACACACTGGAGCTCACAGATGATTCGCCTTTTTCACAGAAAGTCTATCCAGTCCCGTATGCATACAGAGAGGAGGTAAGAACACAGATTAGGCAATGGCTGGACTGGGGCATAATAAAACAGCAAACTACTGCGTACGTTAGCCCGCTTGTGTGTGTCAGGAAAAAAGACTCACAGCGAAGTATACGTCCGTGTCTCGACGCGCGACTTTTAAATTTGCGTATAAGATCAGAACACGATCAGCCACCTCCAGTGTTAGAAGTACTACAGAAATTCGAGGGCAAGAAGTATATTACATGCGCTGACCTCACGAGTTTCTTTCTTCAAATAAAATTAAGAGAAAGTGATCAGAAGTATGTGGGATTCGTTTTTGACGGCATCTCATATACTTTCACCAGAGTGAGCTTCGGCTTAAAGACAGCCATGTCGAGTGCGGTGAGAGTACTCAGATACGTGATGGGACATGAAATGGACGATTTTCTGTCGTGGTATGTCGACGACTTGCAAATTGCAAGCAACGACTTCGATCAGCACCTGGAACACCTGCGCGCTGTTTTCATTAAAGTTAGAGATTCTGGCCTAACACTAAAGTTAAAGAAGTGTAAATTCGCACGGCAAGAAGTATCCATTCTCGGATGCAAAGTCACTCCGCAGGGGATAAAAATGGACGCCGAAAAGTTGGCACCAATTCACAATTTTCCCAGGCCGAAGAACGTCAGACAGCTTCGCTCGTTTCTGGGTCACCTTAACTATTACAGAATATTCCATGTGAGGCACGCCGAGCTTATCTCGCCGCTGTTAGAATTGTTGAAGAAGGGAACCTCGTTCAAGTGGTCACAAAGGCACGAAGAAGCGTTCACGAAGATCAAAGAGACGTTTGGAGAAGAGGTAATGTTGCACCACCCAGATCCAGAAAGTACATTTTATCTGGAAACAGACGCGAGTGACAAAGCTATCTGTGCGATACTGTACCAGCTTAAAGAAGGTGATGTACGAGTTATAACGTGCCACAGTAGAGTGTTAAGCGACTGTGAGAAGATGTACAGCATCACGGAGAAGGAGATCACCGCCATCTTGTACGGCATACAAAAGAATTCTGTGTACCTGAATGGAGCGCGGTTTGTGATTCGCACAGACCATAAGGCACTGAAATTTCTCTTTACGTGCCGCCTCACGAATCCGAAGATAGCCAGGTGGTTACTGCTACTTCAGTCATTTGACTTTACTATTGAATACATAAAGGGCAACACTAATCTCGCAGATTATCTATCTCGGTATCCTAGTAATGGGAAGATAGAGGAGAGCGGTGGCACAAAGGAACCGTGTGAGGTCATAGCGGCCATACATTTCAGGCCTCCAGAGGATCTGAAAAGGAGGATGCAGGACCTTCCGAAGCTGCAACGAGAAGACGAAGTGCTAGGGCCAATAGTTCGATCCCTAGAGGGACACCAAGAAGAGGAGAGAGAAGAAAATTCTCGTTATGTGATAAAAGATGACATCTTGTGCAAAAAGGAAAACGGAGTGTTCAAGATTTGCATTCCGAAGTGTCTAACGAATGGCATAATGGATTTTTATCACAAGAGAGGCCACTACGGACAGCAGAAAACTCACGTTGCAATCTCCGAATTCTTCACTTGGAAGAAGATGAGAGCAAGCATCAAGAAGCACGTGAATGCATGTGATCTCTGCCTGCGGACGAAATATTCTAACCAGGAGATGAAAGGACCGATGCACCCAGTGGTGGCAAATAACGTTGGCGAAATTATATCAGCTGATCTATACGGCCCACTACCGAAGGCGAGATACGGTCTCCAGTACTGCCTGGTACTTCTGTGCGTTTTCTCCAAGTTTGTGATGGTATATCCGCTGAGGAAAGCCACAACAAACGCAATCCTAAATAAGATTGTGAATGACTTTTTGGTACTTTGTCCGAATGCAAAGACGTTCCTCACAGACAAAGGAACTCAGTTCACGGGGAAGAGATGGAAGCAGGAATTGAATGATAGGGGAATCGAAGTGCGATTCATTAGTGCCAAGAACCCTAGAGCTAACCCTGTGGAGAGAACCATGAGGGAGATAGGGAGGCTTTTTCGCATTAGCTTAAAGGACAAACATCGTGAGTGGCCGCAACACATTCCGGACATCACAAAGTGCATGAATCTGGCCGTGCACAGTTCGACGGGATATGCTCCCTACGAGCTATTTCTCAACAGAAACCCGGAGGAGGAAATAAGGAGAATATTCAATATCCCTCGACTAAACGACGATTCCAGTCGTGAGGTAAAGCTAATGAGAGCCAGGGAAAATCTAGAAAAAGCTGCGGCTGCTAGAAAGAAACAGCACGACAAAGGACACTTGACAACATTCAACGAAGGAGACTATGTTCTAAAAAGGTCCTTTGCGACCTCAAATGTAGACAAAGGGATCTACAGAAAATTCGTGCATCTCTTTGAAGGCCCGTTCGTGGTGGTGAAGGAAGTAGGGCCCAATGCATATCTCTTGTCCAACCCACGAAGCAACAAGGAGATTGGTGTTTACAACACCACCAACCTACGCCGGTACACTGCAACACTGGAATAGCACAGTGAGGCTGATGATGGAATTTAAATGTAATTTAGTGATTTTAGTGTTTCTCTATTGTATTATTAGTATTATTATTATTGTCGTTATTATTATTAACAGTAACTGTCATTATTATTATTATTTTCATTATTATTATTATTATCATCATTAGTGTTCTTAGAATTGTAATGTGCATCATGTTTAAATTGTCAATTGGAAATAATAATGAAAAAAAAAAAGGCATTCGCCAGCAATTGCTGAAAAGAAAAGGGAAGAGGATAAGACGATTATAAATATATATATTTTTTCGGAATATTGGAAAAAGGAAGAAGTGTCAGGTATTTATGACTGTGCGGCGAACAAGAGGGGTCCTTTTGTAGTAAAGCTACCCGACCACTCCTCAAGCGCAAAGAAAACGGTTGACCAGCTGTAGGAAGGAAACCTTGCCTGAAGGTCGCCTGCGAATGAATGAGTGACCACAGGTCCTTCGAGACCCTTCCAGGGACAGTTTGAAAGGAAAGAAAGTTGAAAGACCTCTTCCGGATCCAGAAGGAAATCTTTATTTTCTTTTATGTACTTGTCTATTCTTCGTATTTTTGAATATTTAAACTTTTTGTACTTCTATTTTTATGGTTATATGTATATTTTTTTTGTTTCTGTATATTATCTATTAATAAGGATATTATATCTTGTAGGTTCATCCCAGTATTTTTTTTTTGGCGTACTGTGAGGGGGTGAACAGGCATATGCCCCAAATAATTTATTGTATAGAATATTCAGATTATTCAGATTTTCATCGTGATTAATCCGAAGGGGGGGTTCTGTGATGGACTTTTCCCAGCGTCCACCCCAAGGTTTATTTTTTTGTTTATTTTTTTTTCTTATTTTGGAAAGTTAGCGTGGGTCGTGGGAACTCTCATGGACGTCACCCCTATTTTCGACCACCTTCTTCGCACAGCATGGTGCTGTCACAGTTACGTGAATTTACCACCATGCGACTTTCACGGCCGAGGGACAGAATGCAGCAGCCAGTCTAGAGAGCTGAAAGAAATGTAACAATAGAGCTAGGTCTCCCCAACGAAATGCGCGCCTGGACGTCAGTGTTGCCAGGCATGTCAAAATTTCACCGGCATAAGTATGTAAAGGTATCACTTTGTCTTTTCCTCTTTCAACTTTCTAGATCTAGTGATTTTCTTCCATGCTAGATGGCTCCACACCCTCCATTCTAGGGGGGGTCTCTTCCGATTCGAGTCGCACCATATTTTCAGACATTCTCACGTCAAGCCTTTTCTCCGTCCATCTGTGCGACCATATATTTGTCTCTCGAATATTTACAAGCCTGTCACCATTTCGAAAGCATCCCTTGCGTGTAAATTTCAGAATTAAGTTCAAAGGAGAGCTATTTACCTTCATAAATTTCGAATCTAGGCATGTTTCTGTCCACTTTAGTAAAAGGGTGAATTATATATAACGCTGTAAACTTGCGAGGTCACACACCCTCCATGTTCATTGTCAGTAGTACATAATGGAGAAGAAAGTGCAAGCTCCTGATTGGTCAGAGGAGCACAATAGTGCAAAATAGTGTTTCCAGGAGTGTGGAGAGTCCTGGGACGGACAGTCTAAGTTTTAACGGTGAAGAAGTAAGGAGGTGAAGTGGTCGCTCTCGAAAAGTTCTTTGATTCTTTGCCTTGTACGCATATGAGAGCAGTGCGGATCTGTTGACGCTCAGGCGTGTGAACGTGCAAGTGTTAAAACAGCGCCAAGTACGAACTGTGTGCAGTGCTGATTTGTTGACGCTCGGACGTGTGAACGGGAAAGTGTTGAAGCACCGTCAAGTGCGGCGAGTCCAACGTTAAGATGCCTGCAGAACAGCTTATACAGTAATCACGCGTGCTGAAATGGACTGAACCGGAGACGACCAAGGAACCCACCAGTGGTTGTAGCTGCTCTACTGAAGAACCGCCATCATTTCATCTATTAACCCCCTCCCCATCCATATCTCTTCAAACGTGACGTCAGGACCATACTAGAAGATCGGGCCCCAACGATGAACTCAGTGCGCGCTTATATATATTTTTCTTTCTAATGTGCATCGGCAGACAAGGTAATGTGCAAACTGTAGTGTAGTACGCGTACTGCATGCATTATATAATTGGCCAATAATTTCAACACTTCATTGCTAATGTAGTTTGGGACAGTGTGTGTAAATTTTATAAATATGTTTATAGGTCTTGATTCTTGAATCAGTTTTGGTCACCTTGCATAGTTATCCAAACTAATAGAAATTAAAATTATGGAAATAATAATGATTGTGTTTGCATCTCGATTTACCTGCTCATGTTAAGTTTCACCTACATATGTTGTGTTACAAGGAGCCAGTTGAGGTTGTATGTGTAGCTAGCCGTGGATTTAATTCTTTTGTTTTTGTTTTATTGTTGCCCAACTGGTTTCCGGAGGCACTGTTGCCTCCCTGATGTGTGGCTCCCTATTTCTACCGGTAGGCAGTCATTACAATATCTAAAATCAGCTAATCTTTATTACAATAATGCCCGTGTTCAAAACTTCAAAGATGTTAATTGCGGACATTTGTGTTTATCTGTTCTCAGATATATGTCTCAAATAAATAAACCATCAATTGAAGATTTTCAAAAGGCCCTGTGGTATCTGAAACATCATGGGGGTATTCCATCTCACCAGCCAAAATTCAATATTGAAACTCAAATTACATGATGACATAGTGTATCCCAAAACAATAGCTCTCAGAGCATTTTACGGCATGTACTTGATACCTAATATTACACACCACAACAACACAATTGCAGTAGGGGATCAAAAAATTGTCATCACTCCAGGGCAATATAATCTATCCACTCTAAATGCTCAATTACCCAGAGGTATAGTGTTAAGTCAAAATTCTGTCACTCACAGAGTAGAGATTGTATCTGCTACAGAAACAGTGGATCTGGGTACTATAGGAGAGCTGCTAGGATTTGAGAACAACACAAAACTTGAAGCGGCCATCAAACACACTGCTATGAATATACCTAAATTCTTAGCCATAGAGACTCTGAATATTCACTGTAATGTGGCTGAGGGTATGATTACCAAATCAAATGGCATAGGCACTCACAAACAAACCGGCATCATTGCAACATTCAAACCTAATTCCGAATTCATGGAGCCAATCATCTACAATCCATCCCCAACATTATATTTTCCCGTGTGCCATAATAGAATAGATTACATTGAGTTGATGGTCACTAATGAAAAAGAAGAATTAGTTGATTTTGCTGGAGCCACAACAACTGCAATCATAGAGATTAACATTTAAATAAAAATACATACAATGGAAAATATTGAGAGTTATGAGCTACAATCATTCCCTCCAAACAGGAGGACATTTGCAAATTTAAATCAACCCAACACAGAAATAGAGGTTGATCTTGATGTAGGGGACGGCTTTATACACCCCCACAGAGCAGATCTATACATCAAATTTGATGTTGTAAAGCTCGATGGAACAGATTATCCGGCAAATTCAAATATAAGATTGGTGGACAATTTTGTGCCGCATCTGTTCTCTGAAATTGAGATCAGAAAGCATGGCGTTGTTATAAACAGAGTAGATTATCCCGGCATTACCTCCACAGCTTTGGCCACATTAAAATTATCCAAAACCGAGGCTTCTTACTACAGAATCGGTGGATTTGAGGCTGGTGATAAGATATTAACCAAGAACCACACAGTGCTGTTCCCTATGCGCCTGTTGCCAGGATTCTTCTCAGATTACAAAGATATTATGTGGAAGGGTGGTTTAAGAATCACATTTAGAAGAGCTGCCAATGATAATAATGCTTTGATGAGGTACAGTGCGATAAACTCTACAGGGGAAGCTCTGCCTAATACCCTACCTGATGAGGGCAAATGCATTATTCAGACTATGGAGCTAAGAATCCCTGTTGTTGAATATGAGGCCAGCTATGCTCTTAAATACAAAGCTGATATCCTAAAAAATCCACAGGTTCCTCTGCAATTTTATACATATCAATCTGTACAGAAGCCCGCATCTGGTTCTTATTATGAGTTTGATGCTACAAATTCATTCTCCAGCATACAATACGACATGCCTGATTTTGTGGTGGTATTGTTTCAGACTGGAAGACACAATAATCAGGAAAAAAATTCAAGTAAGTTTGATAACTGCAACATCAAAAACATATATCTTAAAAATGGCAGAAATGAGGTATTTCCTAGAGAAAATTACAATTTAGACATGTCCAAGGGTGATTTCCTCAAATTATATGAAGCATTTTCGGCTTTCAAAAGGGTCACTACAGGCAATACGGATATGTATTACACACCAGATGAATTCAAAACACAGAGACCCATGTTTGTCATCAACACTTCAAAAAGAAAACAAGTTGTGGTGAATGACAGGACAAACATTAAAATTATCTGTGAATTCCATGAGGCTTTACCCGATGACACCATTTGTAGTGTTATTCTCATAGGGAAAAAATCATATGTTTATGATGTAAGAAATGAAAGAGTCACGGAGCAATTCTAGAGAGTCTCTGCATATTGCATTATTTTAATATTAGATATATAAGTTGAGCCTGGTGCCCAATTGAACTCAAACCGGAAGTAGACCGGAAGTGGACCGGAAGTGGACCGGAAGTAGACCGGAAGTGGACCGGAAGTGGACCGGAAGTAAACCGGAAGTAAATATGTGAGGATGGGTGTGGGTGGGTATGGGTGGGTGTGGGTGGGTGTGGGTGGCCTAGTTTTAAGTGTGGTCAAGAGGGGCATATTTTTAACAAATTTATGGACAACAATCTCACAGAAGTGCCTTTTGTAAGTATAGGCAAATCAATCTGAGGGGAGCTCTTCCTTTCTGAAAAATTCTCTTCCTTTCTGAAAAATTCTCTTCCTTTCTGAAAAATTCCCGAGGGCATTTTTACAAAAATCTTGGATTAGGCAAGAGTTCCACACTTGAGCAAAAAGCTCATATGCTCATGTTGAGCAAGTTTTAAGTGTAGCAAAACTGCTTGAGGGGGGTTCATACTTTCCTGCGCTGTCTATAGCATAAATACCACTACTTATGATACACTGTTTGTTTTGTTCGGATTTTCCTGACGCACCCTATACTCGACTCAAGAGCTAAAATTTTGCAACCATAGATGGGATATAGGAACCAGAGGGAGGATTAAACCCTCATCTGTCCATTCAAATACCAATATTAGTATCACATTGGTGTGATAAACTTAACTCCAATGCTCATAGGTACACTACACGGTAACTGTGAAACAACTGAACGTGAACAGTGAATAGCCATTGGGCAGGCGTTGACAACGAAAGATCGATGACATTGGTTGTGGGTAATCCTCGATAACTGCCGAGAGCAAATCAGAACATTATCTCCCATCGAGAATTGATGACATAATTCACCAGTCAAACCCTCGCCCATGTGTGTTCTATCAATCCAACAGCAGTAATTGCTTCCTGCTCCCCGGAATGCCAATGTCATCTCCTATTGTAGAGAAACGGGAGGTGGACTGGAGGGAAATTTGATGGATAGCGCTGATGCATTTGCCAAAGTAATCAGAATTGCATATTCTGAAGGAATTTAAGGGCTGGAGGGTACAGTTTCACGGAAGATGGACATCTACTTCGATTATGTGGAAATGCGCTCAAGTATTTACAAAAACCCTAAGTTGTATTCCAGATTGTATATTTCTCCTCGTGTGCCGGTTTCAAGCAGATCTTCATGTCAATTCACGTATTCGCTGTTTCCTCGATGGCTTTATCACAAGTTCCCGTATTTCATCAATAGGATCAGTAATGATCCATCACGGTTCACCAGTTTCATCACACACAGATGCTGATGAACATGATGGATTTTAGGACTGTCTGGCGTCTGACTTAAGAACGCTCTAGGTTGTGTGATTCTACGTGCAGGATATGCATATTCTAGCCTGTTTTGTTTCGTCACACCTCGTCTATCTTCACAGTTACGATTACCTGCTTAAAAAGTTTTAGAGAAGTGCCCTTTTATTACTAAATACAACAACATGTTAAGGTTTTTGTGTACAATCAATCACGAATGTCTTCAGTTTCGATCCATTTCTGTTACCAAAGTTAACAATAACTTGGGGAGGCGACACAAAGACAAGGGAAAGAGTACATGTGTTGTAAATATTGCTTCTGAAGAGTGATAATTGCTTCTGTGGGCAATAAACTCTTATTTTGCTTGCAGCTGGAGTCATGTAGCAGAACCTCCCGAGAATGCTCTGTGGTGGCGGAAACCTGACTAGCACTTTCTAACTTTCGCCTCCACTTTGAAACAAAACTTTGATGAAGATACGAACGGTAGTGAGCTTTCATCACTGAAACGCGACGGAATTACACATGAGCTGAATTATTTTAGCAAGTATAAATATTATTAGGGAGACAAATTTATGGTAAATAAAAACTGAGAAGAGCGCTAAATAAAATGTTAGATCAGCGGTATATACCAGCGGTGAAAAAAAAATAATTGGCACACACTTTTTCATCATGAGAGGAAACAACATACAAAATAGCTATAAATTGATAAACTACTTCATTTTTATATACTGTACACATACACAAGTACTTAGCTGTCCAACCAAAAAGAAAACATCAACACAAAATCACTTCATTTCTAAATTCCATATCTCAAGTGATTTATTTATTGTTATTTAAAGGATATCCTTGCTGTCCAACAAATAAAATAATCACTACTGCACATACACAAACACATGTTGAAAGTCACATGATGATAAACAAAATTCATTCATGACTGAACACAAATGACACCATTGTTTCCCTTGCTGTGCGGGAACAGACTAATCTTATCACTGCTACAGCTAGCAAGTTCAATGAAACTGGAAGTTGAGTAGACATTCGGAGGAAGAAAGGAATGCAGCTTGCCAGGGAGCGAAGTTTTCGAACTGAGATTATGTGCATGGGAAATCCCAATTTGCAGCGTCTTCCTGATGTGATCGAAGATAAAACGTTCTTCAGCTGCAAGTGACAGAAAATTTTAAGCAAACGTTTCGTTACGAATCGACAGTTTGCGCGCACAACCTCGATTGCCGTTTTTTGCGTGTTTTCTACTTAATTTGACGATATTTCACTGTTATTTCGCGAAAAAGCGTTCATTTCGTGGAAAAGCACACATTTCGCATTACTTCGCGAATAAAACTCATGCATATTTCACCATTGGGGGTGTAGTTACGTGCAGAATGTTTAAAATTGCATCTTTTTTTCACACGCTCGCTATTTAATGTAAAGTTTTCTCTAATCAGAACATTCTGTTCTGATTGTTCAGCCTTTATTATTTCCTTCATATGATTTGTGCAGCTGTACTGAGTAAGTTAGATTTCACACTGAAGCTGAGGATTTCACCAGGTATGTGCGGCTTGTCATTATGTTGTGAAACATTGCAAGCTTTTCGCTCCGGTATGAAAGCTGCCTAACATGTTTCTCGAGTACCTTAAAAAAATGAATATTTCCATAACAACCACGTAAAATTCTTCTTTCCATCCGACACAATGCTCTCTCTTCATACTCCTTAAAGGAGAATATTCATAATTTTAACTGTAAAATGCGTTAATTATTTTACGATAATTGAAAAGATGAAACCGTGAATTGTGACAAAGGTCCTTTCGCAGTGCTCATGTAAAATTACAAGCTTTTCTGTCTATCTATTCTCGAGATAATCATGAACTAAGACTCCGAAGAAAATCTCCATAAACTTTACACAGGCTTCATGAGAAGGGATTTGGTCTTGAGAAAGAGTATAAGATCACCTTATTAATGATTTTTTTCCTTTGAATACGTACAGCAGAACAGTGAGCGTCATAGAAGGATGAAAGATACGGGAAACCATGAATAAAACATGCAATGTTAATTTCCTGAGCAGGAAATGAGCGCTAAATGAAGCTGGTGTTTTCTCGTAGCATATCTGAAATGGCTGGCGATAAATCCTCCGTAAACAAATTCCCTCGGTGAGGCGGCGCATTATGCGAGATTGCGTCTGGCGTCGTCGTCTCCCCTTCGCTGGAGTGACACAATGTTTCTTCCGACGATCAATAAACGAAGATGGGGGAACTAATGTCGTGTGTCAATGTTGGGGGACGTCTCACTCGACGGGGGGTCTTCGGGGGGAAGGATGCGGCTGTGGGGGGAGGGTGGCATCTTCCTTTCACACGGACACATACACATACGCAATCGCACACACATTCGTGTGCCAAAGATAGCAGCACACTTCCGTCTGAGGAAGAGGGGGGCTTTCCGCTTGATAGGTCGTGTTACAAAGCCAGTTATCTGTCTTTGGTAGCAATGAGTTATTCAGGGACGTAGCTAGGCTGTGTTCGGGGGGGGGGGGATTTGTGCGTGAGTTGTTTGAGTTTTTTGAAGTCCACTTTAAGCACATATAGGCTAATCGGGACTGGACTTACAGTTTAAAGTGGGATCCGAACCACTGTGCAATGTGTCTCACCGGGTATAGAACTCGGGACCCCTTGATTACATTACCACTACGCCATCGAGGAGACCATTATGTATAGTTTTCTACATAATAATTGATTGATTGAGTTGGCGTTCGTCATTTGACAATTCACAGAAATTAAAATAAATTGCTTACTAAGTGAAGAGACAGTGTTTGGTTTGTCCCACCCTTGACACAAATTTCTTTCACTTTTAGCTACAAATCTGGGAAAGTACATTGAGGATAGTTATGTTTAAACAACAGTGTTAGGTTTAATATTTTGCTGCACAGAAGCTGTAAGAAAACTGTTGCTTAATATTCCGTAGAATATTTATTTTAATATAAAATATGTGGTACGCACGTGCCACCCGTGACAATGAAATGTTCCCTGTACTTGTTTAATCGAGTGGATAAATTTTAGCTAGAGAAGGGGTTTGTATATAATTACGTATCTATTCCTTTCTAGACACATACATTGAACAGGAAAATGTTAACGAATGATTTAACTGACATGATTTTGAGTAAGTTTTATGTTACATATTTTTACGTATTTGCCAGAATATTACATTTTTCTTAATTTACACATAAAATAACATATTTCGGTAATGTTTTCCTACCTTGATCCTTTTTCCTATATTTTTGGTCTCTGAAACATAAAGAAAATTTGTATCTCAAATGATGTCATATTTTCTAATATGCATAGTGCTTACGGTCACCTAAAATTGACTGCCAAGTCGAAAGACAGGCTGATTTTTTTGGTCTTCAGTGGATACAAAAACAAACGGGAACTGTTATTTATCGAAAGATGCTGGAGTTTCTCCTCCCTCCCCTCCCCTTTCTGGTTATATATATATATATATATATTCGTTTCGGTTTTAGGTTAGGCAAAGCAGCTTGAAACTTGGACAAGGAAGCTACTTTCCTGTACGTAGCAGTTACACAATATGTTACCTTGTACAAAAGTAGCTGTGTATTTTCTGTAGATGCTTTTCTTTACAATTTGTTTCGAAAGTTACAAACATCTCTCTTACATATTTACATAGTATACAATCATTTGCGATGTGAAAAGTAATTAATAGTTGACAAAATCGTTTCTTAAAATGTACGGTTGTGCTTTTTTGAGTTTATAAATTTGATACAGATTTAGTTTCAACAACATACTGAATATGTTCAAATAAAATAAATATCTAGCAGAATTCTTGAAATTGCTTTGATTATTATTAATATTACATATTCTTTGATACTACATATTTAGCTACATATCCTTTTGATAATACATATTTAGGTACATATTTGATCAATTATTGTACATATTTTGTACATATGTACATACTTCATACTTTGATATTAAATAAAGAAACGGGTCTAGTTATGTCTCTCTTTCTCGCACCTCCCCTCCCCCCCCCCCGTATCTCTCTCTTGCCGATGATGGAATTAAACTTGAAAATTGTGTATCTTAAAAAAAACGTATGAACGAGAATGTTGCGTTAAACTGGGACTCCTGGTATATTATATCCACAGAACCTGATTTGCAATCTGAGTTGCTCTCAGTTTGTTTTTTCCACCAAGCTATATCAAGGAGAGTCAATTGCCAAGGAACCCATCCATTTGGCCATCACATGGTAGAGAGCACGCGTCAACCTGTCCTTCGAGCGTGATGTTTTCCTTCGTGACAAGGACAGGACAAATCAATCCTCATGAGAGTTCATTGCTCGCCAAGAGAGACAACTTGGCAAATAAGAACATGACGTAAGCTTGCAAGATGCTTTGTGGACTCATATATATTAGAATATTTCTCGGCGTGGACATGGACAGAACAAACACTGCCAAGAATGTATTGACTCAAAGAATTTCTTATCGCTACATACTTTAATTTCTAAATTAAATATTCCTTCTGTGACGTGCAAAATCTTTGAGGGAAGGATAGTTTTTTTTAAAAAAAGTTTGTTACACGGGAAAGTTAAGTCCAATTTTTGCTCAGGCTAATTGGGACTGGACCTACAGTTTAAATTAGGATCAGAACCACTGTACAATGTGCCTCCCTTGGGAATCGAATGGGATTTTCCCGTTTCCCATAGTTAACCTCTCTTCCATGTAGCCAACCTCACTGGTGGAGGTGTTAGCGCGGGTCGCGGGTCCTGGGATGGGTGTTCTTTGTGAGTGTCCCTTCATTCATCCTCATTGTTGCGATTAGCCAAAAAGTGGCAGAAAATCGAAGCAAAATGAAGCAAATCGATCGAGAGTTCATGTTTTTAGATACTATTTTCATACTTGAATTATTTCATTCTCCTAAACGCAGGGTCATGGAAATGAGGCGGCTGTGCAGAATTGCGCTGGTGCCACGTGTGGGAAAAGCAAAGCGAGAGCGGACAAAAGCCGCTGGTTCCCGCGCACTATGTGGCAACGTCAACCGTGCTGCGTTGCCTAGTTCGAGCGTAAAACCGACCACTCTTCTCTTCGGGGCATACAGCTGTCCTCCCTGACCTTTCCAACAAATACTGTCGGTTTGTATCACATGGATTACAAGGACCAACTCTACAACAAGATCTTTCACCTCCGTACACACGGGGTTGTGCTCCGACGTGGCAACTGCCCCCTCCGTTCGTTTAGTCAGGTTAATAGAAATATAAAAAGCTTTGTAAATACTTCGGATTTTTTCCCTTATAGTAGGGTACTGTTTCAATTTGATTTCACTTTTCTTTCTGAATAGTTTGATATGAAAGTATGTACTAGGTCTTCTGGAAGAAGAAGAAGAAGGGTGCGCGGGAGAGATGATGTAGGATTGGAGGTTACTGACCTCTCTTCATCACAGTCGTTGCATTGATCCTCATGGTCGATAGGATTGTTCGTAAGTCGTTTAAAGTAAGAATTGATGGTACTCCATCCGCGTCACAACGGATGAACAGTCCCCACATTTCAACTTTGAAGGGGCTGAGGAGGGGGAGCGCAGTAACTGCAGCAGTAAAGTGGAACCATAAAGGAATGGGGGACGGGAACTGAAGCCCCCCTTACATTGATGCTAGCCATATATATTCAAATTGTTCCTGGTAAGGGAGGGAAGGAGATGAGATGAGTAAGGAAGGGAGAACCAGAACACGAAGAAAACGATATGGATTGGGGGTAGCTAGTAAGACAACTGTGCCATTTTCAGGGGTAAAGCAACCAACCGAAAGAGACCGTTAAAATCTATAAACGTTCTCGGAAAAGTGGCGCCACTTGTGAATGAATGCGGAGATCCCCTACCACCAAGATGCGAAATCACTGAAGACTGTTTACGAAAGGGGGGGGGGAGATCTTAATTTGCAGCACAAACACACGCACGTATGTATGTGTGTGTATCTGATATACCATTTACATAGCTGTTACGTTATTACAAATAGTGAATTACTGAATATTTAAAAAGTATATATTATTAAATATATGTACGTACATATGTACCTGTTATTTTTACATACTTCAGATATTTAAAAACTAGCAAATTCCTTTACCAACTGATAAAAAATATCAATAAATTAGAAATAGTTAAAATAGTTTAATTATAAATAATGAATGAAACCCAATAAGTAAAAATCGAGGTGTGTCAGATCAGGTGAACTAGGTGGCCATGCAATTGTCCCACCTCGATCTTGCCATCGGTCATTGAGGATATATATCGGAGTTCGGTGATGTAGCGAGGTGGTGCGCCTACTTCTTGGAAGTGCATGCGGCCAAAACACACAGTTGACCTATGAAAGCATCCATTTTTAATGGAACTGCCACTGGCGTTTGGGGTGGCGGAATTCGGTACTATTCCACAACGCTAGTCAAACTTGATATATTTTCTTACAAAATGACAGTTCTGTAACGATTCCGAATAATTTTTTTACACTTACAAATTTGTAAAGCTCTTTTTGGATCACCCTGTATATAAGTGTTTAAAATGGTTTCATTTGCACATTCTAAGGCAAGAATTATTTTTTAATAGTTACTGTTTTTTATATTAAAATGAAAAATAGTTGATGCTGTACAGTATTGTAGTGTAGTAATCTGTGGTTCTGCAAGACAGAATGTTGACATCAGAATTGTGGTGTACGTTAATCCGTGATTATCATCTCCTTTTATTTTCTTATGAGTAACACTATGCTACATTATATCTCAGGGGTACTCTCAATACAATCACACACACGCGTGTTTCAGTATAGTAAATACTGAATACAGCAGCGTCAAGGAATCAACATTCTACTATTACACACAAAAAAAAATAACAGTTTTGAACTCTTAATACAAACTTTAAAAATTACTGAAGAAAGGAAACCAACTAAGGAATAGGGAAATTAAATAATCGTACCTAAAAGCAAGTATGGCTGTAGTGTGTAACGTTTTGCAGTATGACGTAATCAGGTCGTTCAAGTGTACAACCAAGTAATAGGCCAAAACGTAAAATCCGTGATTGCAACTTTTGAAATATGATGTCAATTTAAAAAATTTAGCTACAATATATATAGATCTACGTACATTGTTTGGGAATTGCATGTTGGTAAAGATGTACAAAGTTGCATGTTTTTTTTTAAAAAAACTTGTATGGAAATCGTACAAAGGACAATAAAAATGAACTACATAGAGTGGCAATCGTTTAATGGTCGTTTCATTTACATATACATTTCTATAGCATACTACTTGTAAGTTCTGAGTTTGAAAATGTTAAAACCTTCCGCGTGGCGGCGTCATTTCATTCAATGGTTCCCTAGTAAATGGATGTTACTCGCATTAAATAAAAGTGTAAGCCCAAACATAGAGGGGAAAATGTCTCATCCTGATATAGATAATACTTGGTTGTATGCTTGATCAAGTGATTGGCTTTTGGAAGTTTATTGTGTTTGCTCAGAAGGGAATTCCCCGAAGAACGATAACCAGAGGATTGAAAGCTGTTCGACATGCCAAATATTTACCTTCAGTATCAATTCGCAAATTGCGTTTTAGCAAAGTACGTCGTACATCCCAAAGGCTATGAATAATATAATGTTTCTCAACCGCCGGGCCTGGCATCAATTATACCAGGCCGCGAGAGGTTCTGAAATTTGTCGTTTTTGTTTGCCTACCACTTTTCATTAACAAATACAAAAACATATACCTTGCATACACAGGCCCTACAAATATTTGTCAAGTGAAAATGATAAGTGTTTGTCAAATTTAAATTCTTCTTTCTTTACTTTTGTTATTCAGCGTCGCTTTTCTCCCACTTTTAACTAATCGCAAAGATGAGTGATGATATGAAGAAAGTGATGAAAGGACATTCACAAAGAACACACGTGCCGAAACGGAGATTTGAACCAGGGACCCCTGGAGTCGTAGTGCGGTGGGAAATTGACGTTCTTCTGCCAAATTGTTCAGTTGATAGAATTGGTGAGTTGCGATTTAATAATATTTTCTCCAAGCAACAATCATGAATCTCCGAGTGTAAAACCTAACCCCAACAAAAAATAATTGGAATTTTTCAGTGTTCAGAATCAAAATTGCCAATAAAAATGGCTCAATGTTTCAATATTACTCTCAGTTTATTTTCTCC
Organism: Lepisma saccharinum; assembly: GCF_977018435.1. Classification (NCBI taxonomy): domain Eukaryota; kingdom Metazoa; phylum Arthropoda; class Insecta; order Zygentoma; family Lepismatidae; genus Lepisma; species Lepisma saccharinum. The sequence goes on along the minus strand of NW_028143280.1, from coordinate 65,734 downwards.
GCTGGTCGGTCAAAACTCTCGACATGCATATTACCAAATAATCAAAGCTTGTGAACCTCAAAAGCACCTGGTCTAATTAAGGAAGTTAATAAACATAATAATATGTATCCTTACAATAAATATATAGAGTAATGATCTCATGTAATTACAAAGGAGATGTGCTCTGTTATTTGAAATTGAACAATTTGAGTTTTACTTCAAGTATACTTTATGCACAGATAGGCTAATCAGGACTGGACATACAGTTTAATGTGGGATCCGAACCACTATGTGGTTGAACCGAGGATCGAACTTGAGACCCTTTGAATACAAGGCGACGACGGTACTAATACGTCATCGAGGAGACCTTTGAAACTTAATAATAATAAAAACAACAAAATAATAATTGTATATTTGAATTTTTCTTAATTGTCACCGCTTTTAATAGCACTTATGACTAATTACATGAGCATCAAGGATGAATAGATGGAATTGATAAAGGGACCTTCATGAAGGGACACTTAAGTCCGGCCCGAGATTCAGAACTGAAACATTCAGGGGGGGGGGCGGTTCACTGTTCTTTATACTGGGTCTTCCCATAATAGTATACAAATTAATGTTGCAAGTATTTAAAAACATAGTGTGTACTTCTTAAACTCTTATTTTGCTTGAAATAATACTTTACAACTGTGGTGTCTACATTTTTAACATGAAACCAATCTTCTTACCAAACAAAAACGAATCGAAATCAACAACTTTAAAATCATTCGCATTGATACAACTTGAACTTTACCGGTACCTGTTAATTCATGAACATATGCACTGTGGGAACCATGAGTATTACCGTGCAAATTGTCCATCACCATGTTCGTGCACTTTATTTGACCAAATGACAGCTTCAAGAATTAAAAGAAAACTCAAAACAAGTTGTTGACAACTTCTGCACCAGCATACATAAAAACCCATCGCTTAAAACCACATAGGATGTAAGAGAGAAATTAATGAAAATAGTCGTGGACAATTTGCACGATAATACTCATGGATCCCACTGTACAATAGGAAATATATAAATACTTATTTTTTGCGAGTGTAGAAGACAGTCACAGGCGACATCCAATTAAATATATGTAAACAGATTTAAAGTAGGTACTCACACTTTACTATAATTCACACACATACATTTCAAAACTCTATATGCATGGATACATTTCTTTTTGTATGAGGATTTATACAAGGGTAGATTCATTGCAGGAGAATACTGTGAAGAAAAACAAATGACAAGCTGCTACTTTCTCCTTGCGCACGAAAGGAAGCTTTAATGGCTATATCAATTACATGAATCACCAACATAAACAGTGTTGTAAATATCGATCTGGACAACAGAATAAGACAATTTGATTACTTTTATGTATTTTATAAGAAGCTGTCGTGCAAGAAAGAGTAGCATAGTAATATACGCTTCTGCTTGGCCGTGAAAGCAATAAGATGAATGACTTTTATAGGTTTGTTAAACGTTACATTATCTCCATTAAAGCTAGCACGGTGTTCATGATTGAAAAAAAAAAAACCTCCGCAGTAAATGTCGCGGAACGAAGATATCGCCATTACGATCCGAAGAAAGTTGGACGTTTATCAAGGAAAGGAAAAAGTAATACTTCAATTTTATCTTTATGGAAGGAAAGTGGTTTCCCCATTTCTTTCTAGAATGAGTGGCACTTTCACGATCGCTAAAATGTCATTATCGTTAAGGACTAAAGTACATTAGGTATTGCAAATTGCCTACGATAAATGTTAATTCTGCGTGAGGTAGTGACGCAATTATGTCCTATTTAATTACAGCAATTAAATGTTTGAAATAATTCAAATGGTTTTTGATTAAGAATCAAGTGGAGGGAAATTGTCTTGCAACCTAAGTTTAGTGTATGGGAAGTCCTACTTTTTCTTACTTAAATTGACCGGGGTCCTACTACTTTTTGAAAAATTTGTTCTCTAACTCTGATAGGTGTGCATATGGGATCAGCTTAACCCCTGGCATTAAAACTATTGTACAGTCACGGACAGTGCTGGTTGTAATGATACCATTGAAAGGTAATGAAGTTGTTACAAGCCGGAAGTGTCCGTGAGTGTACCAACTGAACTGAACATTGTAGAATAGGATAATTTCGTGAGAATGCAGAAGCACATTTTAAAGTTTCATACAAAATACATAAATAAATAAAATATCTGGTGATGCAACAGCGCTTGAGTGCCACGGCCTACCTACCGACTGCCGGCCTCACTACTACATGCCTTAACAGAAGTAGGATCTTCCAACCGGTTACGGGGTGAGGGTGTTGGTCAGCGCGACGAACCCCCAGTCGTTGTTGCAGGTTCCCATGACCTGGTTACGCTACCCATTCGTAGCTCCCTAATTTCCTGACGATGGTGGGTGGTCACCGGTCCCATACACAGGCCGAAATCCAAGGAGTAAAGTTGCCACGCTTCTCCCAAGAGACTCGCAGTAGTAGACTCCTGCAGTAGGAGCCCAAAGCATGGCACCTTCGAACGCACTACCATGGAACAATGTTTGATACGCTATCCAATATTTGTAGTGTATGTGCATTCAGTTCGCAAGAACGAGTGTAGTGAAAGTTCATTTCAAGAAGAACCGTGAATTTTGTTTACATTCTGTTTTCCTTTCCTTGAAGTAAACATGAGTTCCATTTCCACATGAGGTTGACATGTACAGTATATACAGTTATTAGGCATGCAATAAAAATTAAACTAACTATACCGGAATTTATTATTTGGGTGGGGGGAGAAGGGCTCCGGACCGACCCTAGAGATACATATCTGTGAATCAATATGATAAAGTGAGATGAAATTTAGTTTTTGAACTTTCATCATAACTTCTGCCACCCCCTTCCCCCGCTAATCAAAGAACTTTGCCATGAAGGTGTCCCGTCCAAACTTCTGAACCACGAAAACATTCATTGAACATATGTTGGGAATCTTGCCAGATGATGTAGAAGAGCTGTCGGTGGCTACGATTTGTAACAATATGCAATAAAATGAAATAATTTTGTTCTGCTGTATTTGTGCACCATACAACTGCAATTGTTAAATTCTTTTCAAGGGGATCTGCCAAACATGCCAACAAATATGGATACCAAACTTAGATTTCAGGGTCTTTTTTTTTTTGAACCAGTTTAATTTTTTGTTGTTTCTTACAAGAGCAGGAGTATGCAATTCCTTCACTCTATCAAAAAAAGTTTGAAGTAACTTCTTCCTTATTCATAAACATAAACAAACATGTATTAACTTTTATGTTCGAAACAAACAAAATTTTCATAGAGATTTAGATAAAGATTATCTTGCATTACCTTCCATATTCCCCACTTACGTCCCATACCCTTCAAACATACCACTGCTTTTATGCTGCTTAACTTTCAATACAAAATAAGTTCGATAATATCTTTGCAATAATGGATTAATTTCAAACACGAGCACAGACAAAGCTTCTGACTTCCACCATATTCAACAATAATGAGTCATTGTTGAAATCGACAACTGTAACCATGCAACTACATTGAAAATTCATATTAAGTGTCAAGAGGAATATATATATGGGCAAGTAGATGAGAGTTAAGATTAAGTTATTGATAATTAGTGTTCCTTTCCTATTCCTTTCTAGTAAAACATAGGCTTTAATATTTAAATTTCGTTTCATGGTGTTTTTAGTCCGAAAACGCAATTTAATAGTGCTTATAAAGGCCTATTTTGAGGGTGAGCGCCTATTTTGCTTAATCGTGCCTAAAAGTGCCTATTCTGCAATATTTGCTTACTGCACATTTTTTTGCCCGACTTTGGCTCTCGCTTCACTGAAGAATGTAAGCCTTTGTTCATGTTGAACTGACAGATCTGGTATTCGCCGGGTTTGAGAGTCTCGAGGTTGGGTTACCCAAGCTTCCCTGCAAATGAGGATTTGATTCAAACTATTGTCAAATATTTGTGAAACATTTGTGTGCAATTAGTACAGTGGGTAACACAAGTTAATTTATTCAGAGAAATTTTAATTGGAACATCGTTCATAAACATTTATTTTCGGCTGAAATGGTGCAAATTGTTTTTCATCACTTGTGAATATTTGTGCACGCAACTGGAGCATTTGTTCAAATTGGCACAATCGTTAGCACAAGCTCTAATTGTGAGAATTACTTTAACTGACAATTCCACGCAAATGTTCATTTCGATCAAAATAGTACTAATAGTTTGTTAATCGTTAGTGCGTTTTTACGTATAAGCTGACGTACTAGTACAGTATAGTGTGTATTGTGAGAAGAAAATTTTAATAAGTTCATGTTCATTGCCTATTTTAATGTCTTTTTCTATTTTAAGGTGCCTTTAAGTCTATTTTAGTGCCTTTCCTTAGCTTATAGTGCCTTTTAAAGTGTCTATTTTCATAATTTTTGGTGCCTATTTGCCTCTCTATTTGAGAGGTTTTTAGTGCCTATAAATCCGCACCCTATTGATGTTATGTGGCCTAGTAACATTGTTTTCGGTAGTTCATGGTTACATAAATTCAAACTAACACCAACAGAGTTAAGCAATCACCGAAGAACAAATATTGTCTAATTGTTCTGTTAATTTACGATTATAAGGTACACAGCGGTTGCGTCCAACACCTACAATACCCCTACAAAAAGATGAGATTGTTATAGGACAAAAATACTTATAAGACTTTTATTTCAATACTGAAACGAATTATCTATTTACAAGAACTTAGATTTTATAATAAATTGCTCTATTTAAGTGCGACCAAGATAAATATTTTTAATTTAATTTTATTTACTACATATATTTCTATCTTATTAAACTTTATATTTTTCTCTCTATATGCAGATGTAACTATTTTCAAATTTCAAATCCAAACTAATGATCGTTTCCCCATCTATTGTAGATAAAATATATTATTTGTCATTGATATTTATGATGTAAGAAATTGCATCAAAACAAGGTGAAACAAATAGGAGAAAACTGCTTACAAGAAAAATTTTCCTTATTGCACAAATGCGTTTTTTGCAAATATATACAGTAATGTAGCACTTAGAGAAAAATGATTTGTTTTGAATTATGAAAGCACATTTGGTTAAGCTTTTTGGTAACAATAAACGAAAAATTTAGTAGCCTCAAATTTTTGTGTGTTCCAAAACCGGGGGTCAGCACGACAAGTCTTAGCATAAAGAGTTCATAGCGAGGGGGCAAAAAGTTTCAGCAAGTGGAGAGGGGACAACTACCCCCCTCTTGTCTCTCCTAATCGCCGCCACTGTGCACGATTACTAAAATAATTTGCTTCTGGTTAACAATTGTCACCTACTTAACCAAATATTTGCCTCCCAGATGGCGTAGTGGCAGCGTCACCACCTTGTAATCAAGGGGTCCCGGGTTCGATACCCGGTGGAGGCACAAGTGGTTCGGATCCCACTTTAAACTGTAGGACCAGTCCCGATTAGCCTTACTGTTCATAAAGTGGACTTAAATCAACGACAACTTAACCAAATATTTGGTTACAAGAAACATTTTTTTGTTTATTCCAAACAAAATGTTTTCCTATGTGCAGAGTCATGATTAAACAGTCTGAAGTACCTATAAACTGATACAAAATACAAATATTATTTTATTATTTAAGCCGAATGATTCTTCATTTTTAGCCTGCAAAATAATTGATTTCACTCTGCCTCGGGAAGCTGTGGAGCAACACCGGGCATAACCGAAGATAAGGAGAGAAAGCGAGCAGGCGGAGAAAAGCAGTACGCGCTGCTGAAAACGGCTGAGTTATCCCCTCAATTTCTCTCTAAAACGTCGTTGGTCGAACGTTCTTGACTCACTACTTCCGCAGAAAACCTGTTTGTGTTTGCTTGCTCTAGAGATGCCTGGGGACAGAGTGTAAGTTATAAATTACTGTTTCCCAAGCGATAAGCTGCTTGGATTTGTAGATTTTAGTTATCGCAGGCTGAAAATTAAGAATCCACAGTGATCCGTTACATTGAGGCGGAAGCACACGATTGTACTACAGGCAGTTGCCAGGACTGCGATAGTGGCGCCAATTAGCCACTGCGGCGTTTGCTGGCAGTTGGTTCTCCGACGCAAGGCTGTAAGGTACTAATGGCCTTGCGTCCCTCTTCCAACTGAAAAAAAGAGGCCCTCACAGTGGTAGAGACTAGGGATGGCCAGATCCGGATCCTAGCGGATCCGAAATCCGGATCCAGTTGGTTCCGGATCCAGAATTTTCGGATTCGGATCCGTTTTGCCATCCCACATGCGCTTCTTTGGAAAGTAAGAATGTGCTTATAACATATTGTTACCTGCTAATATACATATATATATAATATACATACACACACATATATATAGTGTGTGTGCGCGCGTGCGCGATTTGTAATTAATTAATACACTTACAAGGGAGGTCTAAGTCTCCCCCTCCGATTTCCATGAAACTTGCAGGGCCCAAATGAAGAAATACGTGTTTTTTTTGTTTCGGCAAAAATATTGTTCTAGGGGGCAACCTCCTCTCAAATGTCAAGATGAGGACAGATTGAAGTGGGGATCTGACCCATGTGTTCCCCTCCGATTTCCATGAAACGTGGCAGGTGTATAGTAGGGATGGCCAGATCCGGATCCTAGCGGATCCGAATTCCAGATCCAGAACTTTTATTATTTTAATTTGTAGAACTGTAACTGTAGAACAATGGTATAATTTTTGTATAACATTTCTATCTTGTTATAGGTGTTAAAGGTTTCATCCTGGAATGGAATGTCTCACATTTATGTATGTTTTCATTCCCCCCCCCTCAAATGTCAAGATGAGGAGAAATTGAAGTGGGGATCTGACCCCTAAACCACGTAAATATGGCATAGGAAGAAACAGGGGGCATACGGCCTGTCTATACACCTGTCAAATTTCATTAGAATCGGAGGGGGCCACAGGGGTCAGATGATCCCCACGTCAATTTGTCCTCATCGTGACATTTGAGGCGGGTTTTACCCCCTAAAACAGTTTTTTAGCCGAAACAAAAAAAACACTTATTTCTTCCATTGGGCCCCACTATACACCTGCCAAGTTTTATGGAAATCGGAGGGACACAGGGGTCAGATCCTCACTTCAATTTGTCCTCATCTTGACATTTGAGGGGGTTTTGCCCCCTAAAACCGTTTTTTAGCTGAAACAAAAAAAACAAGTATTTCTTCATTTGGGCCCATTTATACACACACCTGCCAAGTATCATGGAAATCGGAGGGGGACACAGGGGTCAGTTCCCCACTTCAATTTGTCCTCATCTTGACAATTGAGTGGGTTTCGCCCTGTAAAACCGTTTTTTAGCTGAAACAAAAAAAACGTATTTCTTCCTCTGGCCCCCACTATACACCTGCCAAGTTTTATGGAAATCGGAGGGACACAGGGGTCAGATCCTCACTTCAATTTGTCCTCATCTTGACATTTGAGGGGCTTTTGCCCCCTAAAATAGTTTTTTAGCTGAAACAAAAAAAGCACGCATTTCTTCATTTGGGCCCATTTATACACACAGCTGCCAAGTATCATGGAAATCGGAGGGGGACACAGGGTCAGATCCTCACTTCAATTTGTCCTCATCTTCACATTTGAGAGGGTTTTGCCCCCTAAAACTGTTTTTTAGCTGAAACACAAAAAAAACATGTATTTCTTCCATTGGGCCCCACTATACACCTGCCAAGTATCATGGAAATCGGAGGAGGACACAGGGGTCAGATCCTCACTTCAATTTGTCTTCATCTTGACATTTGAGGGGGTTTTGCCCCCTAAAACCGTTTTTTAGCTGAAACAAAGAAACACGTATTTCTTCCTTTGGGCCCATTTATACACACACCTGCCAAGTATCATGGAAATCGGAGGGGGACACAGGGGTCAGTTCCCCACTTCAATTTGTCCTCATCTTGACAATTGAGTGGGTTTCGCCCTGTAAAACCGTTTTTTAGCTGAAACAAAAAAAACGTACTTCTTCCTCTGGCCCCCACTATACACCTGCCAAGTTTTATGGAAATCGGAGGGACACAGGGGTCAGATCCTCACTTCAATTTGTCCTCATCTTGACATTTGAGGGGCTTTTGCCCCCTAAAATAGTTTTTTAGCTGAAACAAAAAAAGCACGCATTTCTTCATTTGGGCCCATTTATACACACAGCTGCCAAGTATCATGGAAATCGGAGGGGGACACAGGGTCAGATCCTCACTTCAATTTGTCCTCATCTTCACATTTGAGAGGGTTTTGCCCCCTAAAACTGTTTTTTAGCTGAAACAAAAAAAAAACATGTATTTCTTCCATTGGGCCCCACTATACACCTGCCAAGTATCATGGAAATCGGAGGAGGACACAGGGGTCAGATCCTCACTTCAATTTGTCTTCATCTTGACATTTGAGGGGGTTTTGCCCCCTAAAACCGTTTTTTAGCTGAAACAAAGAAACACGTATTTCTTCCTTTGGGCCCCACTATACTGCCAAGTTTCATGGAAATCGGAGGGGGATACTTAGATAACCTCCCTTGTTAGTCTTAATTATTTAACACTGCATATATTATAATGTTTTATTTTAATTTGTAGAACTGTAGATGTAGAACAATTGTATAATTTTTGTATAACATTTCTATCTTGTTATATGTGTTAAAGGTTTCATCCTGGAATGGAATGTCTCACATTTATGTGTGTTTTCATTTCCAATACATTCGAATGAAAACATATTCGTTTCAATGGCATTTACAAAATCACCTCTGACATGTGTGCACGAGTGTGTTAGCCGATGCGTAGCAAAGTATTTTAGAAACAACACTTGAAAAAAATTCTTCGAAAAATTTCTTTGTAATCGAAGATCATAATACCTTTTAAGGTGTGGTAATATTATAATGGGATTGAGATACGAAACTCTCGGATCCGGATCCGTTTGGCCATTCCTAGTAGAGACGTTGACGTCGTTGTGAGGCTTTAAACTAACACCTACCTGTACCAACACAAATCCAAAATTTCTTTGGCAGGTAAAGGATTTTTGGACCAAAGGCGTGAAGTTCGGCTTTTCAAGGTTAGTCCTGTTCTCGTGAAATTTTGTTTTCCTCAGAATTTCAAATGATAGTGCCAAGTGTATGTAAAATTAGATTTTAATAAAACCTAATGTTTTTACTAAATTAAATTTAAGATTATAATAAAAATGCATGTAGCCGGACCCCGTGGCGGCGAGCACAGGGGTCCCGGGTTCGAATCCCGGTCTGGGCATGGATGTTTGTGAGTGTCCATTCATCAACTTCATCATATCATAACTCATCACTCATCCCCATCTTCGCAAATTAGCCAAAAGTGGCTTAAAAGCGAAGTAAAATAAAGCAACATCAATCAAGCCTATGTATAGAGACTTTTGAGGTACCCTGCACATGCGGAAAGACGTTACACACTTAGACGGTGCAATAACACTTTGATAAATACTCCAAGATGTTATTGAACTTGATCACCTGTTTAAATAAGTTGTTGCACATGTAACGTATCAGCTCTTGAAGCTAGATATGCCAATTCATAAGTGACACTCCTGGAAATTGCAATGTGAGTGAATAGCTTCTTCATTTCTGCCAGCTGTATTGATAATAACTCGTACTTTCATGAGGGCATTATGGTTTATTTGAATCGTCTAAAGTAACCGTTGTCTCATTCCATAGTCTGGTATGCGCTTGTGATAAAACTGGTTCTTTTCTTTTCTTTTCTTTAACCTTAGCTTAGCCGTGACGTACTTACTTACCTGAGGTGGAGCCTCAAAGGTCCACAATTCTTTTTATCACTAAAAATTCAATAAAGCATATTGTTATTGAATCACTTCTTCCTTTTTGATTATATATGTGCAGTTAATTATTAATTATAGCTAACAGCTACTTACAAATATTTCCATCATTAATAAAAAAATATAGTAACCAATTGTTGCAAAAAATGACACTCAACCACTCACTAGAACTCACAAAAAACTAGTGTTTTTTTTGTTTATAGAGGTGCAATTATTTATTAATTATAATAATGAATTAACTATTATTATAATTTAATATTATAATCATTACCAGCCAATTGTGCACTGTCACTGACATGAGTGTCTCGAATTTCATGCATTGAAAGATGGCCCCTGATAGGCGCACCAAGTGCATTTTGCCCCCTATTTACATTAAATTTAAGTTTATATGAACAAAAGTAATACAGAAATATTGAGAAGGCCGTAGGGAACAATGCATTTTTTTCAATATTTCATAAAAAATTCAGTTGAAAAATAGAAAAACAGAGGTGATGTGCCTGACATCCCCCCCATCCTTCGAGTAAGCTAGGGTTAATTCTAGAACTTTGAGGTCATGATATGGCTTTGGCAGTTGATGACATTCCGATGGCTTTTTCCGGTATGAAGAAGAGTTGGTTTATTTTTAAGTACATCTGATTTGTTTTGTGGAGTGGTTTTCTCATCAGTGACTACATAAATCTTCTCTGGCATTTAAAATATCTCGCCAGATGCTTGCCAAGAAACACGACCTCCAGTCAAAAGACATTGCTGATGTAGTCAATGGTCCAATCGGTTAAAATAGACAAAACTTCCCTTTGTCATTTTTTCTTCAGATTATTGAATTGAACACAATGTCTTGAATTTCTTGAATCTCTCATCACTTGTGTCTGTTGACAGTTGGTCACCATTTCTAAACTATCAATATAAAATTAAAAAAATATCATCAATTTTGAATAGTAGATAATACATAAACATTTCTTTTTTTTAAATCAACAAACATCCTGAGTTGCGCCACTTTATTTACCCGAAACGTGCTCATTGGAAAGTGCAGTTACGAGTGTTCGCTGTATCACTCACTCTCTACCCATCGTAAACCCGAAGGTTTATGGCTGCAGCAACAAAAGCCTTCCATCTGTCCCTATCCTGGGCAAGATCAATCCAATCTTTTCCATCCTTACCGATTTCCTTTAGGTCCATCTCAACGTTATCCTTCTATCTTTGCCTTCGCCTTCCTACAGATCTCTTACCACTAGATTTCCCAACAAGGATCCTGCAGACTCCTCTTTCCTCTCCCATTCGTGCCACATGGGCTGCCCACCTAAGTCGTCTTGATTAAATTATTCCAATAATATGTGGATATCAATACATGTTATGCAGTTCTAGTATATTATGTAACCTTCTCCACTCACCTGTCTCCTCATCCCTTTTAGGTCGAAATGTTTTCCTAAGGATTTTATTTTCAAATACTTTTAATATATCTTCCTCTTTTAATGTAAGGGACCAGGTTTCACAGCCATACAATACTACAGCTAATATTACTGTTTTGTATATTTTAACTTTTAGTTTCGTAGATATTATACGAGAAGATAAAAGTTTATAAAGAGAGAAGTAACACGCATTTCCTGAATTAAGTCTGTTTATTAATTCCTCTTTATGCCATTTTCATTTGTTAGTATTACCTGTGGTATTACTCCTAAGGACTTGAATTTGGAAATTGCTTCAAACGAGTTGTTATCAATAATTCCATTTTTATTATTACCTAACACTTGGTTTCAGCCTGTAAGCATAGGCCTATATTTAGTTTTTTCTCTCTTTGCTAACTTCCAAACCTATCTCTTTAGCTGCTTTTAACAATATTTTGGCATACTTTTTAATTGTATTTATATCATCCCCTAATAATTGATTGATTGATTTGGTGTTTTAAGTCCACTTTATGCACAGTAAGGTTAATCGGGACTGGACCTACAGTTTAAAGTGAGATCCGAACCACTTGTGCCTCCACCGGGTATCGAACCCGGGACACCTTGATTACAAGGCAACAACGCTACCACTGCGCCATCGGGGAGGCCCACATCATTCCCTAAAAAAATCAACATCACCTCCATGTGCTAAGAACTGAATCAGACCATTTAATTTTAGTCCCTTATTTTCATTTACCTTAGTAACAGCACATTCTAAAGCAAAAGCAATGAGTATTGATTGCTACATGGAATAATTTTATTGCTAACAACAACAAGATATAGGACATATATTTGTTTGTTCACTAACTAGTTTTATAACACCCAGTTTCATGTTATGCCCCAGAATGAATGCTCAATAGCGCACAGCCCACTCAGTGTAACTGGTCAATGATACTGACTTTATGCGCTTGCAACAACAATGTAACTTTAAATTATACCTAGGTATTATAATACAATAATAGGAGAGCTTTTTTCAATGCAATTTCATATGTATTTACATTAGAACCTTGATATTACTTTTTAAAATGTAAAATCCTGGAACGTAAAATCGAAGTTACACTGTATTTCCATTTCGGTACACACCAAATATACTAGCAGCATATTAATAATGAATTTACAATGTGACATTAAGGATGATTCAAGGTTTGGCAACACCAAATTTAGGGTATTTTTTGAAGAGTAACTTGATTTGTTTGTTTTGCTTGTTTGATTTGGTGTTTTAAGTTCACTTTATGCACAGTAAGGCTAATTGGGACTGGACCTATACAGTTTAAAGTGGAATCTGAACCATTATGTGTCTCCACCTGGTATCGAACTCGGGACCCCTTCAGAAGAGTAACTGACACAACTATTAGGGTATGATACTATAATTAGATGTATTACAATATACATTTTTGGTGGTATTTTAGAGACATGATTTTCCTAGAATAAATAAAAAAATATATACTACGATTTAAAATCAACTAACCTTATCGCTCTAAAAAGAAATTATTCCATCCTATTCGAATCCAAAATGGGGTAACCAACACTTATGAGACACTACCAATAAAAAAACAACGTAGCCAGCATTTTTTTCAGAATTGTAATCTTAACTTTCACCTGTTTAAGAAATTAGAAAATGATTACCCTCTGTTAGGTCACGTGGAGTGCAGCCCATTCACTAATAAGCAAGCAATTACCAAATTACACACTGACTGCGTGGAGCAGTTGGCTTCCGGGAGTTGGGCTCCTTTCCCTGATGAGCGAAGATTAATGAGATAAATTAACGCGTGGCAAATTGAAAATTGACCCTCTTGCCACAAGCCACAATCTCCTATGTACTTTATTTTTGATGAATGTCAAAATTTTGTTCAATTAAGTCTGAAACATCATTAGGCTACTGGAAGTTTGAACATTTCATCGTTATTGTTCCTTATCATATATAACACGTTAATGTGAAGAAAAGATGCTCAAATTGGCATTTGCATAAGACGAAATTGAAAAATAATTTGAAGAGAATTCTAAGTGCGTAGAAACTGGATCAGAGATTTGGATTGGATTGATTTGGTGTTTTAAGTCCACTTTATGCACATGAAGGCTAATCGGGACGGGACCTACAATTTAAAGTGGGATCCGAGCCACTATGTACCTCCACCGGGTATCGAACCCGGGACCCCTTGATAACAAGATAGGGAAAGAGAGAGAGAGAGAGGGGGGGGGAGGAAAGAACACTAATTGAATATGAGAACACTTTTCTACCTCGGTTCTTCTTTTGAAGTTTACAAAACCAAACGAAATTTTTAACTTGCCAGAAAACTTTTACTAAGATATGAAGTGCACCAATTCGTTCTTTATGCAGCATTTTTCTCCAAGGTGCTCTTCCTGACAGTTCGATTGTTGTAAAGTAGAATTTTGAATTTTCTATTACATGGTGCAATTAGTATTTAATTCTTGTTAGTGAAAACTTATTTGACAATTCTATTAACGCTAAAATGGGTACATCGAAATTGTGCTGTATAAAATGCACAGTGTTACTAAGTTGGTGGTGGACTGTGTCCAATCGAAAGTACTGACATTCAATTATGAAATATATACTATCCTTTGGAGAGAAAGCACGTCACAGAGGAATGCCCACTTTTCAAATGCTTGTCGGAAACAGACTGGTAGCTCTCTCATTGCGTAGTATCGTAGATGAAAGAAGGAGAGAAATAAGTGAGAGTGAATTGGAAGAAAGAAAAAGAGAGAGTGAAGGGAAGAAAGAAGAGGAGAGTGTTTGGGAGAAAGAAAATAGAGAGTGAATGGTAAGAAAGGAAAAGGGAGCAAATGGGAATAAAGAAGAAGAGAGTGAATGGGAAGAAAGTAAATGGAGAGTGAACAGGAAGAAAGAGAAGAGAGAGGAAAGATAGAAGAAGAAGAAGAAGAAGAAGAGAAAGGGAGGGAGGGAATGAAAATAGAGAGGAGGGGAGAAAGAGAGAGAGAGAATAGACAGAAAAATAAGAAGATAGAAAGAAAGAGACAAAAAATAGGAGAGATAGAGAGGGGTCGGAGAGACTGAGAGGGAAATACAGAAAGAGGTACAGAAGAAGGAGAAAAGAGAGACGGCGATTTCTTCCTTTCTCTCTACCCTATCTTTCTCTGCATAAATGATTTTCCATCGAACACAAAAGGTATTACAGTACTTTTTCAAAAACAATCAACACAACACCTACAGATTTGAAAGTTATTGCAGTAATTTTACGTCTAAAAACTGACTTAACGGAGTAACAAAGTTACAGCAGTTGTATTCACAGGCTCACAGATTTTTTTAAAAAATGAAATTTTAGAGGAGACAATTTTTTATGTTTGTTCTTTCAATAGCAGACATTACAGATACAATATGATCATCACTGTTTATCTTTATACATGCCCAATATAAAATTATACTTAGGCCAATCATATTTTTAGTGTAACTTAGATGAAAGCACCCCTAAGTATGTCCTTGACTTCGAAGGTCGACATAAGACCGAGTACGAGACAGGCATTTACAACTCGAAATGAAATCGAGACTGTAGCAAGTCTCGTCTGGTATCGACACCATCGCTAAATTCGAGACAAAAGCAGTGGCGCAAGAACGGGGGGTACAGGGGTACATTGTACCCCCTAAATCGTAGATTCGAATTGTACTCCTTGTAACCCCCTCAGATAATTTGACAGACGCAAGGTGCTACTGTTAAAAGAACCTAGTATTTTATCATCGCTCAATACAAAAAAGTCGTTCAAGGTTGACCGGGACTTTTATTTCTGCAGAGGAAATAGGTAGCAGAAGAAACACCAAACTATGTCAGTTTTTCAAAGTATTCTCCGTGCGCGCCGAGGCACCGTTGCCATCGTTCTGGCAGCTCCCGAATTCCTTTGGCGTAGAAAGAACTTGGTTGTTGTCGTAGCCACTGGAGGACATCGCTCCGCAGTGCTTCGTCTGTCGTGAATTTCTTCCCTCCCAGATGGTCTTTAAGGGGTGCAAACAAATGATAATCACTGGGGGCTAAATCCGGACTGTAGGGGGGATGGGGCAGAACTTCCCAGCGCATGTCGACCAGAGTTGTTGTTGTCACATTGGCCGTGTGAGGGCGGGCATTGTCATGGAGAAGAATGACATTTCCAGACAACATCCCAGGTATTTTCTTGCGAATGGACTTTCGTACAGCACCACTCAACAATGTGGAGTAATACTGGGCATTAATCGTGCTCCCTTTGTCCAGAAAATCCACATGGATAACGCCCTTCATGTCACAGAAGACACTTGCCATGATCTTTCCAGCGGACGGCTGCGTTTTGCTTTTCTTGGGGGGCGGGGAACCTTTATGCCGCCACTCCATGCGGCGTCTTTTGGTCTCTGGGGTTGAATTGTGCAACCATGTTTCATCACACGTGATGATGGATTGCAACAATTCATCACCTTCTGCTCGAAACCGATTCAGAAGCTGTTCACAGACCGTCCTGCGTGTCCACTTCTGATCGAATGTCAGCTGGCGGGGAACCCACCTTGCACAGATTTTGCGGAAGCGTAAGTGGTCGTGAATGATTGTCTCAACACTCCCGACACTGATATTCACCTCGGGAGCAATATCCCGCACTGTTACTCGCCGGTTCTCAAGAATCATTTGCTCAACACGTGCGATATTCACTGGTGTGACTGCAGTCGGGCGAATGTGTCCATGCGCTTCATTTGTCACCAGTTCCCGTCCTTCGCGAAACTGCTCACACCATTCGTACACTCTTGTCCGCGACATCGTTTGTTCACCATACTGTGCTTGCAATCGTCTGAAAATCTCAGCTGGTTTCACTTTCTCCTTCACGAGAAATTTGATTACACACCGCTGCTCCACAGCCACATACACACTGCTTGCCGCCATGTTCGCTGCAACTGCTGCGCATGCGCGAAATACGTCATGCCGGGCGCTAGTTACTCGCGAAGGAATACATTACGTCACCCGCACGTTTCATCATGATCCGGCTATTCATCGATTTTTTACGTACGAAAATCCCGGTCAACCTTGAACGACCCTTATTTACATATTAAAAATGTAAAAAAGTAAAGTGCTCCCCTGTGCTATGCACCACGCCATGAAGGCGTATATTGGGTGTGGTGTTAGTGCCCCACACTTTCTTGATCACGGCCGAAGGTGGGGGTGATGTGATCAACACCACGCTCCTGGCTGCCTTTACTCCCCAGAGTTTTCTCCAGGTACACACTTTATACGACGCTGGGTGGGCGCCGGAGCCGCTTAAACCGGTGAAAAAATCCCGGTTCTCCCCCGCCGGGGATCGAACCAGGTTCTCTCGCATGGTAGTCAGACGCCATAACGACTGAGCACAAAATATATATATTGTTTATAAGAATTATTTTCCTTACCACAGGAATTGAAACCATTGTAAACCTATTCCAGTAGATTGTGCTACTAGTTAGTTCATTGACCTGTGTTCCTGAAAATCTTTTTAAGGAGCTGCAGGTGAATGTTAATTCGTGTAAGGGGGTACACGTTTGTAAAGAAGTGGTTGCGTCTATTTGAAGATTAAATCTGCATCATAAGAGTATATGACTGCCCTTCTTTCCCTTTGAATTTTTCAAATGGAATTTTCCGAAACTAAATATTTCCACAATTCTTGTCTCGTCTCGTTTTCGAGACACGACACGACAGACCAATTGGTGGGGGGGGGGGATTACAATGTACTCCTGTGCCTAACTGATTATTTTCATAACTTTGTCAGAGGGTGTTCGGAAAACTATACTTAAACTTATAGAAAGAGGTTTGTTGGAAATAGAGATGGTACTGAGACAAGAAAAAGACTCAAATTTAGACACGAAACTGAAATAAATCTCTGCAAAATCAAGCGAGACGATACTTGATGTCTCAAACGATCTCGTTGGAAACTTAGGTATCATATTTGAAGAATTTACTTAAAATAAATTTCAATTACTATGTGTGTTATTCAGACATACCAAGCGTATATCTTGTTCATATTTCAAATAAGTTGTATATTTTGTTTATTGCAATTGGAAAGTTAATCGATCAGTGACAATTGCGAGCCTATGCTGCCCGATTTCATCTATTCAAGATAAAATTCCGTATTTCGACGGTTCGCAGCGTCGAACAAAATGTACAGCAGAAAAAAGTTATAAAGAAAAGTGTTTGCTTTTATGAAATATATACGTTGTGACAGTTTGAGTGGCGACACGTTCGTCTCATCTAGATACCATTCCTAGTTGAAATGGAGCAGCGATATTTCCTTGACATTAAAACACGTTGCGATTTGTGATTTTATCAGAAGGGGGACGACTTTTCTTTTGCCTATGCATTAGGTATGCTTTTAATTGGACATAAATTGCTTAAAATCTAATTTTGATATCGAATGCAACACAAAAACAACACCATTTTAAGTTAAATTCTAAAGTCAAACTGTAAGAAAATGACATTAGTTAGTTGAATGCACGAAATAAATTAGACTCACTGCAGGTTCGATGATTTGCCAGTTTTCTTGTCAAGGACACTGTAATGCTTAGTCTTGATCCAATTTGTTGCAATTTTTTCTGCATGAAAGCAATGCACTGGAAGTCTATTGAAAGGAAAAGCAGGTTTAAAACTTCTAAATTATTTCTGTCAAGATCAGGTTCATGGCACTGAACCCGTTTTCACATTCAGCTGTAGATATTGTTACAATTTGGATTGGATTCACAAGGTCTTTGAGTGAGGTGGGAATGATTTTCTTTGTAAATGCGAAAATCTTCGACTGGTGATGCGTACATGCTTTCGCTTACATTAAAGTTCACCTTTTCATATAAACGAGGAATTAACATGTCACCATAAAACACACGTATGTATCTGCATTTAATACGACTACATCCGGCAAGAAAACTGACTCTTGAAACCGGGTCTTCATATTGTCCACCAGCGATTGAAAAGAATATTTCGAGCGCATGGTTTTCCTCTAACTTTTCTTGCTCTGAGATCAGAAGGATTTCGGTTTTGCATATGCAATGATGGTACTTTCAGTGTTTCAAGAGCATCATAAGGTACAGCTAATTACATTACAAATAATTACTATGTCAAATGTTTTACAAATACTTCAAAGTTACATCTCTTGCGAGTTGATTGGGAACCATCTTGACTCAATATTTTTTTTTTAGAAAAAGACAACACAACTCTATAGCTGTCAACAAGCGCTAGAAAAGTGTTAAGGACGAAGCGGCCCAACATACGCCAAAGGCAGGGCACAGTTTTCGTATTCGACAGAAAAGTACTTGTGAAATACGCTCTAGAATTCTGAGAAAATACCGAATACGACTTCTAAAATACACTGTATACAGTATATCTGTCATAAATTAGTTTAATGATATTTTATATATAGCTGTCTGTGGGGCTCTAAAATGGACTGTACTGAAGTGGAATTCTATAAGTAGGTTATATTTAATTATTTGATTTTCATATTCAGTGGGTGTGAAATGAATATTCCTGATTTGAAATGACTCAAGTTAGAGAAGGGGGAATACTCCTCATCCCCTTTAAATCGCAACCTGCATAGATGTATGAATGGATGTATCTTTACTTGTTCGCAATTTTCATGTTTGAAACTCATGATTTTCCATTCCATTAAATTCAAAATGAGCCCAAAATAAAGTCCAGAGCATTGTATGTTTTGGAATTATTTTGTCTTGGAACCTGTTTTCAAAATAGCCATAAAAAAATGCAAATTTTGCATTAAAAACTGGTAAATATTCGCGTCTAAAATGGAATTTCCCATGCCCCCACATTTTACCTAGGTATATATATGTGTGAATGTGTGCGTAAGGTTGATTTTGTAGCCCCCAAATGAAAAACGTTCCTGCGCCACTGGACAAAAGTCTCGGACTGTGAAATCAGATAAGCAAGATTGAGACAACATTTCAATTCACTTTGTACGTTTTCCTTCCCCTTACCAGAGAGAATCAGGTATTCATGCGATGGACGTCAAATGCAGTCCCAGTAGTCCCAGTCATCAGGCAGGGCTTCTACGTAATTGTCACGTAGGTTACCTGAGCTCCACCTAGCGAGCAAACAGCGAATGTTGACTCTAGGAAGACTCGGGTGTCGGGAACACTTGTACACGTGGAACAGCTTCAAACAACGACGAAAGGAAAATCAAAGATGTAATGAACGCAGCGGCTAAAGCAAGCGAAAGTGTTTTTCATGGAAGAATGCGGGCTTTCAGTTGAAGGAATATTTTCATAAAGAAAAAAACCTAAGGCGCACATGGCAGAACGCGGCAAGTATTTGAAAACATTCGGATTGAAGAGATGATGACGAAATAAAGAAGTCTTGGTTTGAAGATGTTGTGGCCATCCCAGCACGAAATTTGTCACCAGATACGAAAATTTGGTTTGAAATCAGATATCATGGGTGCCCGCCCTCCCCCCTGAGATTTCTGAAAAGAGTTAATGCAATTCGAATGGTGAAATTGTAGCGATATTTTATAACAAAAAGTACAGCAACTATTATTATTGTTATTATTATTTGATGAAGGTTTACATTTAGGCTTAGAGTCTATTTTACACTGATTATATAACTATAAAAACAGCTTTTGTCCTACATGAATTAATGTTAAGTATACAGTTATGCAAATTGTATATACATACAAAAAATATGGAAATTACCAATGTTTGTACTTTTTTTTTTTTTAAAAAACATAAGTAGAGGAAAATAACCAAACCCGGACACCACTCCCTAAGGCAGACCCCCTTTCTGTTTCCGTAAGTAGGTGCTGCCACGTGGTTGTCAAGAATAACGAAAAGATTGTGTAGGGAAGGTATCAGCAGTAACGTGCAAGTATCAGGTGCTGTAGTCCGCTATAACTTGTTTTTGTGTGAAAGAAAGTTTGTACATCGGTGAACAACAGTGAGAATTTTGCTTATTAAGAAAGAGGTAAGTAGCAATCTTGTTGCAATTTAGACACTAGTAAGTATTGTACTTTGAAATGATGGTAATGGTTTGTTTGAAGATACGTGTGGTTTTATTGTATAAACAATAAGACTCCACTAGTAAAATTCCCTAAGTAGGACCCCTCAATGAATGCCTAACATTGCAATTGTAATTGAAGCAAAGGGTCGTTACTCGTTAGTAAAGTCTTTTTACATATTGTTTCAGATGTTCAAGGGAAAAGGCAATGCAGGTGGGAGAAGGTGGGATGTCCAACAAATGGAAAGGGCGATTGACGCAGTTAGGATATTGGTAGTCTATATTATATTACTTTTGTACATCTATATTCTTTATGCAAGCTCAATAAATGTAATTCATTTACTACATATCATATATTTACATTTCTTTGCGTCTTTTCCAATTTTTGGAACTTGTCAAAGGAGGGGTCCGACTTTGGCTACTTTTTCTCCGTTGTTACTTTTCGTCCCTTTTTACAGAAATGCTTACTGGCAAAGCATCATGCGCTTTAAGGTGGATTAAGTTAAAACGTTAGCAAACATATCAAAGAACCCATTTTATTAAATTTCTAATAGAAATAATATGTAGAGGCATGCATATTTCGTTTTTGACTAAATCAAGAAATGTGAAATAGCACATTGCAATGTTAATTTTTTATGTTTCTGAAAGGTGTGAGGTGCATTTTCCTACCCTGTTTTGTCACGAAATGATGCGAAATGAACTGCAAAATGCGAAATGGACTCTTAAACACGAAATTTACCGTTTATATACCGACGCTACATTTTGTGATGTCTGCAGTATCCTGTGAGTTATGCAATTCACGGAAAATTGATTAACTCTGTTGTAAATATTTGAGAAGCAAAAATGGACCCCTATATACAGGAATAGACTTAATATTCTGGTAATGATTTAGTGTGCTATTAGAAGGTCTATGTTTATTTTGTTTAATAGTGCAGTTTTTAAATCAAATTTGGGATTATATTCACATTTTTAAGACCAAAATGTCATTTTATATACCGCTTTTGAACCCGAAATTGATTCTGTTTTTATACTGAAATTTTGCTTTTTTTATTTACCAAAAATATGTGCCTCTAATAATATGCCATAATAACACCAGGGATGGAAAACAAAACTGAGGTCCTACTTCGGTCACTTTCCTCTAGTAGTAGTAGAAATAGTAATGTAATAATAATAACAACAAAAATTAAAACAATAATAATAGCAGTAATATTATCATTATTATTATTATTAATAATAATAATAAAAAGTTTATGTGAAAAACTCGCTCCTGAGGAAAAATCCTGCAGGCGCCATTGGTAGATATTTTAACGTGTATATTTTAAGTTTGTTTTTAATTTCACTTCATGCACACAAAGACTAATCGGGATTGGACCTACAGTTTGAAGTGGGATTACCCTATTGTTGCTGCTTGGCCCGATCTCCGTGGCGGAGTGGTTAGCGCAACGCTCTACGACGCCAAGGGTCCCAGTTTCAAAGCCAGGTGGGTGTTCTTTGTGAGGGTCCCTTCATCTTTTCATCAATTCTCATCCTCATCTTCGAGATTTCGGAGAAAAGAAAGTAAAATAAACCAAGTCAATTAATCAGTCCAATTAACACTGAATGCTAATACAGAACCATTGTCTCTAAAATTCAAGACTGGAAATAGCGACGCAGGGACGGTCCCCTTGAGATGTTTATAACTAACAATATATCGCCAATTAACTTATGGTAAACTACAGTCGGTTCCAGGGTGTATGGAGCAAGGCCGCGCATAGAGAAGGAGTAAAGCTGGAGAGCGGAGTGAAGCAGTGCTCGCTGCTGCAAACGGTTGATATCTGCAGCCGCATTTTTCCATCCATGCACTCACTTCTTCCCCTCCCATTTGTTCATTCGTCAAGCCCTCTCGAATCACTACTTTCGTTCACTTGCTCCACAGACTCCCGGCAGAGAGTATAGTGATCGCTCTTCTTCTTTCACCCTCGACAACGCTTACGCTTTCCATCCTACATTGTAGTGCCAATGGTAGATGCCTACCAGGTCGATCTCATCTACCCCCTACCTCCCTAGAGTTAACAAGAAAATCTATCTAAATAAATGTTGTTTTAGCTTGAATATATGCGTTTTTATTATATTTATAGATATGTTACTGCTCCCCCAAGGACGCCGAGAGACACGACGCGGCTGGGAAAAGTACTACGTGAAACTCGTTCTACTGGCCGCAGTAAGAACTGAAAAGAGCTATAACATGGAATCACAATTCGTTAATATGAACAAAAAGAAAAAGTCCAAATTTGCATTTGCATAAGACGAAATTGACGAAGTTCAAAAATATTTTCATAAGAATTTTAAGTACCAACTGGAGGGGGAGAGCATGTGTGTGTGTGTGTGAGAGAGAGAGAGAGCGAGATACAAAGAGAGAAAGACTCAGACCGAGAGAGAGAGAAAAAGAGAGACACAATAGAAAGAGAGGAGAGAGAGAGAGGGAGAGAGGGGGAGAGAAGTAGATAAAAAGGGAGAGAGAAAGAGAGATACATGGATAGAGAGACAGAGAGAGAGAGAGAAAGACTCAGACCGAGAGAGAGAGAAAGAGAGGCACAATAGAAAGATAGGAGAGAGAGAGGAAGAGAGGCACAATAGAAAGAGAGGAGAGAGAGAGAGAGAGAGAGGGGGGAAGAGAGGCACAATACAAAGAGAGGAGAGAGGGAGAGAGAAGAAGAGAAGTAGATAAAAGAGAGAGAGAGGGGGGAATAGAAGTAGATAAAAGAGAGAGAGAAAAAGAGAGATACATGGATAGAGGGACAGAGAGAGAGAGAGAGAGAGAGAGAGAGAGAGAGAGAGAGAGAGAGAGAGAGATAGAAGAATCCAGTTTCGCCCCCTAGAGAGCACATGGTTGATATAGCACTACTCGGAACATGACAGTTGAAGTGTACCTCGTGTTGAAGTTATTTTGTGCAAGGCAGCTTCCCTGCATCTAGAACAGGAAATCCACTGGAGGTGAATCTTCATTACAAGCATCGTTTCTTGACGTGGTAAAGCTTCTAATAAAAACTTCCAAACTCTACCATCCAGCTATAAAATTTCTCAAAGGTCTCCCATTACAAGATGTTCAAAGAAACAGGATGACCTTCACGAGGAATAAGCTTCTCTTCATGTTGTCCTGTGAGCTTATTTATAACTTTAACGGCAGGACTAATTTTTAATCGGAGAATTTCCGGCCCTTTAAACCGAAGCAACATGCTCTAAGCTGTGCGACTGATTTTTGAGAATTAATGCAGAAATATTGAAGATTCATCTAAGCGTTATTTACGATGTGCCTTCTTAGAACAGAAGATTAAGTCGTTCCTTTCCATGCTCAATAACTGAATTTAATATAAGCTTGGCAGAAACATTTCAATAATTTATAGTCCTTCATTTTCAACTGTATAAGAGAGACGTGGAAATTTGTTTCATTTTATTACGAAGGGCTGCTGGAAAGTTCTCGACCGAACAAGAAGGAAATGATATAGGAGTCATGAAATTTTCCGAAGTTCAACACAATTGACACATCGTGTCTCAAATTTCTTTAACGTTTCAAAGAAATCATTTTTGGGTGGTCGGAAAAAAATCCTCTGTTTCTGCTATCTCTTCTGAATCCTAACAAAAAAAATGTCTGTCATTTCAGTGTGTCTTAAGGTTAGGAAATATGTAATAGTCAGACAGATCAAGATCTGGTGAGTAGGGTGGATGTTCTATGCATTGAAATCCCAAATTCTTCAAACTAGCTAATGTTTTCCAAGAATACTTCCAATTTGTTTTGAGCAATGGGCTGACCTCCGTGGCGCTTCGTCAATTTCATCACCATCACTCATCCTCATCGTCGCGATTAGGCAAGAGTGGCAGAAGAGCGAAGCTAAATAACAAAAATCGAATGAAACAAATCAAATCTTTTGTACCATATTACATTTAATAACTTAAAACAAACGAAAAACACTGTTATAATCCTATTGTCACATGACACTATGAAATAACACTCTTTGATAACATTACACATATGTTTTGGGAAAGTAGGAGGCTATATCGAGATTTTTTTTAGCTACCCCTCGTACAAAAGTGACCTGCGTCGGAAGAAAGTTCTTGATTAAACTGGATAAAAAAATAACTAAGTACAAATAAAGAAAATGCGTACAAAGACAAAGAGAAAAGTCACGTTTTATTCGATTTTGAATTTCAAACATCCACTACGAATTTCAAAGAACATATTGAGTGTTTTTTCCCCGATCTGAACACATGGAAGAGAAAAAAGAATAAGTGCATGTACAACTTTTTGCCCTCAGAAAAAACTTCCTCCGTTTTATTTGAACTGGACCGAGCATGTTGACTTTGTCTGAAGGACAGAAATTATTACATGCACTTCACGCAACCTGGAAGGCCTGTAGGTGGTCAGCTTGTGTGCGACCGCGCAATGTGTCATAAATAAGAGATGTGTACGTTTTGAATTTTGTCTTAATGCCATTTCTTCTTCGAAATACTTTCAACCGACACACATATCTCCCATGTAGAAGACATGTACTTTATTGATGCATATTATAAGTATAATAATAATAATATCCCGTGACGTAACAACCCTTGAGGGACAGGGCCTACCGACTAGCTACAAGCCTCAACAGAGATGGTCGATCATCCAACCTCCAGTTACGGGGTGAGGTGTGGTCAGCACTACGTTACCTCTACGCCATCGGGGAGGCCTGTATGTGTGTGAACTCTTTTCATCCCTTTCATTACAAAAATGGCACCGAAATTGAAGACCCCGGTGCAAAAACCAGACAGCTCCACTATTTGGTCAAAATTGTTGGTTTGCTGTAATCCATCATGAAAAAAATGCTGTATCTGCTGGTGCAAGAATCAGACAGCTCCACAGATTTGTTTCGTAGTAGGAATGGAAAATGAGTTGTCTGGCGTGTTTCTGACGGCGCATGATCTCAGACAGCTCCTGGAGCATTCTGGTTCTTGCAGCGGCTATAGTTCAGTGTTCGGCCACTCGGCGGCGTGCAGCAGTTGCTATCGAGACTGCACACTTCAATATGTATGTTACTGTTGCTTCTAGCTATTGCACGTGAATACCCCTTACTTCTTCGACATTTCATTATTTTATTCAGTTTTTCGTGTCTCCTGAAAACTTTTATAATTTGGAGCTGCCTGGTTCTTGCACGGGGGTCTTCAATTGTTCTAACGCAGAGCGATCGCGGGCCAAATAATATTTAACTTATACCCTGTCCCAACTATCTTTGGAGCAAGGCCACGCATAGCCGCACAGAAATGGGGGAAATCGAGTGGGCAGAGCGAAGCAGTACACACGGTACCAGTTTCATAGATCGCAGACACATTAAAATCGGATATTTTGTGTTTCGTAAGGTTCGTACTTATCAATTGTGTATTGCGGAACATAGTTCAAGGTGCCATTGTGCATTTTACATGAAAACAAACTCAATTTTTCACATTCTGAGTGCTTTTTTTAAAATTCCTTTCTTCGCTTCCGGAACACACAATATATGGCGGGCACATCTTGACTCACGTTGTGGGTATGCAGTGTTTCAACCTTCTTCACCGAAAAATACCTACTATCGTGTTCGTCATCGGTGGAAATTATACATTATGCACGGGTAGCTGACGTATAGCCCGGGTAGCTGACGGATAGCACCACGAACCATGCACGGATAGCCTCACAAACCATTCACGGATAGCCCCACGAACCATTCACGGATAGCCACACGAACCATTTCCGATAAGGTTAGGTTAGGTTTGGTTACGTAGGCAAGCATCGTAATAAAAGGTGGGGTTGAAACACTGACATGGGCTTACGTCATGAAACGTACGCAGCATCCGGTTGTCGTAGGGCAAGCAAATTAAAGCAATGGGAATTGTGCGTCGGTGAGATATTTCTCTTGGAAAATACATGATTTCCCGGTCAAATATATTCCACGATGAAAGAAAATACCTCGACGAACGTTGTAAACCTTGGAGAAACTCATTTCCGTAAGTAGTTTCTTGTGTAAAATTGAAGAAATGTGTCTCCGATGTATGAAACTGTTACCGTACACGCTGCTTTGAAGGCTGGTAATTGCAGTCGCTCACCCCTTCCCCCTCTTCCTTCACGCAATCCCGTTCCCTCTCACGTGTTCATTGGTGGAGCCGTCTCGCGTCATTACTTGCGCAGAGACTTGTTTCCCTTCGCCTGCCCCAGAGATAACTGAGATGAGTATACACTAGGGATAAGGTCTTAAAATAGATGTTTTATAAGCCCTACCGCAGGCTAGATAAAATAACCATGGTGGGTAGGATGATTTCCGCGTGACGTAGCTGGAAGGGTCCTGCACTGCACTATTAATAAAACCTGCAGTGAAAGAGGAACGTTTTAAATGAAATTAAAAAGAAACAGCAATTTCTCGCTCGACGTCCTTTTACAGTTACATTTAAAATAAAAAAAAATCACCCGAGCGCTTTCAAATCCACATAACCCTTACCGCAGACGCAGATATCCACATACGCTTCATTAATTTTGCAATTTTCCTCTGGAGGGCAGCACTGCAGCGACTGCTTCGAAGCTTGAGGTGATTGGCGCCGTGCACCCGAGAACTTTTTTACGATTACCCATAAACCCGCCGGCGAAGAACCCGGTGTAACTGAGTCACGTGAAGCTTATTGCGCTTTGCAAAGAGTCGATGTCACGTCCTTCGAAGTCGTAAAAATGTCCTTTGCCAGGAAGCTCGCGTGTGTCGTTACGGTTCAGCAAGGACTTACTCCTTTCGTCTTTATCTATGTCTGACTTGGTACTCCATCAAAGTACCCGCCTCCGGTTTTTTTTTATCTCCATTGAAGTAGATACGGCAGCTTTTCTCTGTTTCAACATGCCAGATTCAACCTGTAGGCAGAGATTCCAGACAGGACATATGTGAGATCTACGCACTTTTTTCCCCATTATGGAATAACGCGATATGCAAATGCCGCTTCTCTGCTCATGTTTGCAGCCGGAAAATGTATTCAAGAATAATCACTGCGTTTTCTTGCAAGGCAAGTGCGTGGGGGGAAACATAATGCCAAATACAGTACATGATATATTATCTTTAAACCACAACAGCAGTTCTAGCTCCCTTCAATGGCTAGGAAATACAACTTATTTACTTATATTTTTCTCCGTAATTCTCATGTAGTGTATTTTTCAATGAGCACTCTCATGGACACCAGGGTTGTTAATGGTCAAGGAATCCATTAATTGTAATGGGTTCTATTGGGTTCCGTAAGAGGACCGGAATCTTTTCTCTCACACAATTTCAATTGCGTATTGTTTAATTTCAATGCGGATCTTGGACCGAAAAAAGGTTCCTGGACTGTATTTAAAAATTTTACAGATATAAAGGTTCTTTACGGTCCAGAACCCATTTACGCTTCCTGATTTTCTCTCCTGGACCGGAATTGAATTTATTTAAAATTCCTGGCCCTTTAACTCCCCTGATGAACACCCACAAGGACGGTGTTGAGGGGAGGGAGGAGTCACTACACCTTCTTCCCTCCCGATGAAGGGAAGAATTCTTTCTCTTCTCTTCTCTTCTTTCCTTTATTTAATTAAAAGTTTCTCTATTTTTCTTTCTTGATTTTTCTCTCACGTTCCTGGTCGTCCTGTCCTTTTCTACCTTCTTTCTCTGAATACTTTTATCTCCATCACAAAAAAGGCAATGCGTATGCTAGACTTAACTTTACAGATTCACCGAAATCCATAACCCGAAAGCACTTCCTATTTACTTCAAAACATTTGTGCCCTCATTCTAGAATACTGTTCACCCATCTGGAACATGGCTGCCCCTTCTCATACCTCCAAGATCGAGCGTGTTCTCAGCTTTTTCCTCTCCATCGTTCGATATAGAGTGCCTGCCCTGAGACACCTACCTAAGAGAGATCTGCTTGTAAACTTAAACATAAATACTTCAGAAACACGTAGATACGTTGCAGATATGAAATTACTACATAAGATCATCAATGGAAACCTAGGATGTAGCATCCCACTCCACGAACTCTCCCTCAGAGTGCCTAGACATAAAACACGGAGCAAGGAAACTTTCCACACTGCAACTCCCAGGCTCTCACTCATACAACGTTCATTTTTCCATACGCTACCGAATCAGTTCAATATCATCTCAAACCAAGTACATATTTTCAGTTCATATTCGTCTTTTATCACCAACTTAGAGAAAATTGTACAAAAGTAATGCATTGTGAAAGTAATCTGTTTACCTTGGTACTGTCTTGGCTTGTTTATGTTTATATTTTGTTTATTTTATTTTATCTTGTTTCATGTGTTCTTTTTAACACTAGGGTACTGTTTTACTGTTGTGTCTTTCCGGTTTAAAATGGCTTCTGCTGTACTGGAAATGGCAATAAATAAATAAAGGACATCTTTTCTGTATCCAAGCCTATGAAATAAAAAAAATAGACTACAATGTTTTATTCTACGTGATATTCTCGAAGGAACCTTACTATATTTGAGGATGTAGTACAATAACATACAGTATATTTATGTATCGATATTCGATACACGAAGATCTTTTTTTTAAAAAAGAAATTACTCAACAATATGTCCGCTGTTTGTCACTGATAGCAACAATTAATAGTTTTATTCCCGCCTCTACACGTGATATTTCGTAGTTCCACAGATTGACGTGTGGCGGCAGCACTGCGCTGACGGTAGCCATATTGATTAGTGCGCTCTAAAAGAATAGTTTCACGAAAAGAACAAACTGTGTTGATCAAAATTCAAGTTGCACGTAAAAGAAATGCTGTTAAGTGTCGCAGAGAACTTGTGCAACCTTGTAGTGACGAGGCACTTCAATATGCAACAGTGGTTACGTGGTTTGCCATACGATTCACCAAGACAGCGGTAGTTCCAACATGCATCCAGTGACATTAAAGTGATGTTACTTGTCGCCTACGACTGTGAAGTCATTTTCCTTTGTCACAAAGTACAGAAAGGACAGTGAATTGTGAGTATTACAGCAACTTTCTGGCGAATCACTTTCGTCGAACTATTCGTTGGAAACGACGAACGCTTAAGGTTAGACATCCGATTGTGTTGCACCCATAGACAAACCACAACTCAAGGTGCCATGTTGCACATTCGGTGAGGAAATTGCTTGAGCTGTAGAATAGGAGACTATTACTTGTTTCGGAAGCTACAAGATCCTCTACACGGACGTCACTTCAGGGCCACTGCAGGCCTTAGGGCGGTCCCTCAGTGATTTAAGGCAAAACGATTCCTCTGACGGCGAGAGAAAATTGCCATAAATGTAGCATCATGTGCAATACTCGGCTAGAGACTATTACGTAGGAATTCAGTAACCTTGTCCTTCACAATTACATAAGTTGGCAGTCATGAGCATGCAGTCACTTTTTTTTAAAAAAAAAACTATGCTCGTATTTATCTTGAATTTTTGCAATAAAGGTTATGCAATAATTATGACCAACGCATTGTTCTAGATATTCAAAGAGATATAGCATAAGTTCTCATAAAAACGTTTAGTTTATCAGCACCAGACAGTTTCGAGATTCGTTAAATAGTCCACAACCGCGTCCTTTAGCACTTTAACACTATATAAATACACTGAAAACACACAGGGCACTCCTGGAAGACACGTGCAATTCATGGACATTTCTGTAATCTGGAACGCTCGGCAAAGTCCTGCACAGAATTTATAGGAACACCCTGTATTACAAAGGAAACCTCTTAACTTTTCCTCCTTCTTACAGTCAAAATCCGAAATTTATTTTGAGGTAAATTTCAATTTAAACAATCCAGCTTGTGCCCCTAACAGTAATTGCAGACTTTATGGTTATGGTTTTAGCGCTAATATACTATTCGCCTACGTTAACTTGCAAGTTTCTTTCATATTATTTATTTCTTACTCTTTAATTGCGTTCTATTGTTTATCTTTAAATGGCGTACATTAGAAAGGAAAAAATATTACATGCTTGTATTAAATCTACCCTGTCTAACATAAATTACTTTCACTTTGATATTTTAAATGCTGGTGCTGTCATCTCTACTTGGTTTTGTAAGTAAGTTACTAATGTGGCTTGTGACATTTTGATAGTTTGTATATTTTCGCTCCCGTTTTCTGTTTTGTTTTCTTCCATAGTATCTATGTATCCCTCTTTCTGTTGATCTTCTGTAATTTTTCTTTCTTTGTGTGGTTCCTATATTTATATTCCTTCCTTCCTTCTAACAAAATTGCATTAAAAACATAAATTGACATTTGATTACTTTCTTAACATCTCACTTGCTTCATTTACACATAAATATCTTTATTCTTAATCAGACGACTATCATTGGATGTAAGTCTGAAATAAAGCACTTGAAATTCTTGAACAAGACGAGAGTATTGAACAATAAGTTTATTCTCGAGTATACAGATATAGTCTCGTTTTGATTCAGTGCAGTGCATGTTCGAATTTAATTGAAAAGAAGTTCAAACTGTATTGTGATATCCAAGGTAGCCCGCAGGGGAGGGGGGCAGTCCCCCCATGAGATTTATGGAAAGTGTTACTGTGTTGAGATATTTTATGACAAACAATATTGTTTTTTTGTGACTTACAGGTGAAAGTTATGATGAGTAGTTCAATCGAAAAGTCAGATGATCTTGAAACAATGAAAATTCGACCATTAGCAGTTGAAAATGTGGTACAGCAACTATTTTTATTATTATTATTAGTATGTGAAGTAACTCTACATTTAAGCTTAACAGTCTATTTTACACTGATTACACCACCGTGCATTTCTTTTAAAAAAATCGGATGATTTGAAATCAATAGGTGATTCTGGAAGTATTTTGAATGCTGATCACGGAAATGACATCCATTTTTCCCATCACATCAGGATTTTTCACAATTCCACAATCAAAATTATCATATTCCCCATTCCATTACGTATATTACAGAACACAATAAAATAAATTTAAACAAAGGAAATTTCGGATGTTTACAAACCAATTGGTGATTCTGGAAATATCTTGAATGCTGATCATGCACATTAGTGATGGGTCGTTCGTGAACGAACCGTTCCTTTTGAACTACTCCCTCTTGGGAACTGTGAAGTGCTCGCTCCTTCGGAGTGAACGAGCAGTTCCTCGTTCCAGGAGTCGTGAGCTTTGCGTGTATTGTTACTGCTGTGTATGTTCTCTGGTTTTCTTGTGGGAAGTCGAGTAGTAAACGCACTTCCCCCCCCCCACAAATCCTTTTCACTCAAGCTAACTCCAGCAAGTCCTCCCCCACCCCCCTTCACTTCACCTGCACGAAACCAACATCGGGAGGAGTTTGGCGTTCGTTCCTTTGAATGGCTGCTTGAGTGAGCGAGCTCCGGTGAAGTGCTTCCCGAAAAGAACTGCCATGACCCGTGGTAGTTCCTCGGAAGTCGTGAGCTTGTATGTTGCCAACGCTTCCAGTCGATGACTCACTCCTACGAACCTTCAAGAGCAAGAGTGCGAGGTCCCGTCTTTTGTTGCTGATTGTTGATAGTGGCGGTTTTCCGCGTAGCTATGCGTGCAACTCTGTTTACAGTAATGCTGCAGAAGCTCAACAATGAGGGAGGGATGGGCAAGTAATTCACCTTTAATCCTTTTTGTGGCATGTTTTCGCATCTCGCTTTGCAAGGAACTGTAGAAGGAACTTGACAGATAGAAGATCATCATATCTAACTTAACACAACGTTCCGTTTCCGTGCTCTTCCATTATCGCAAAGTAAAAGTGGGGCCGGGAGGAAGAGAGAGCTTGAAAAATACGAATGCTATTTTTCTAGTCAAAGGTTTAGCGTCCTCTCTTCCATTCTCTTACGGGTTTCTTTGATCGTGTATCCATTTAATTGCACGAAAGTCTGGAAAGGTGGGGAGGGGCGACGGCCACCCTAGAAAATAAATTTCAACCTAAAATTTGTACATTTTACACATACGTATAATTTCATTTCAATCTTAATTTGTTAATTATTAGAAGGGCGTTACAGGTGCATGCTAACTTCAAACTGAAGTTTTTTTAGGAGATTATACTATTTTGGAAGAAAATATGCCTCGTTTGACACCTTGGAAAAATACCTTGTTTGCCCTTCCCTGGAAAAAAATACAGCGGACGTTCATGTTTAAAATATTTAAAATTATTTTTCTTCATCAAATCACCAGGCGCTGTAATGCACGGAGACAACAAGGGGTAGGAATTCATTTTTGGAAAGGAGGAGGGGAGAATATAACTTGTCCAACTTTTCCTTTCCGATGAGGACTATTTGTCCGCTAAAGTTCAATTATGCATTAAAATGTATTTTCATTCACCCCCACCCTGAAAGCAGCTCCCGAATCTCGGTCGGTCAGTCGATACATTGTTTCCTATAGCTGTTTAATATGTGCGGAAGACAGATTCCTCCCCTCTAATTCTTTTCACCCACTCCAGAAGCAGTCTCCCACATCCCTTCCTCCGCCCAACGAAACCAACTTAGAGCTCTGTTGGTATGGTAGCTCCTCCTGTGAACGACTCCTTTAACGACCAAGTTCCAGTGAACTGCCTTTCTAAAAGGAACTGCCTCGTGCGAGAGCATACTCCATGGCTTCGTACTTCCTTTGAATGACTTCCAGTGAACGCTTCCTTTCGGTGAGCGAGCTCCGGTGAACTGCTTCCCGAAAAGGAACTGCCATGACCCATCACTAATGCACATGACATATATTTATTCCCATCACGTCAGGATTTTCCCCTAGATCATGATTTTTCTCCACGTCATTAAATTCAATCAACACACTTCATTATATAACATTGAGTTTTGGACATTTTGTGCAGAAAAACTTTTATGAGGGATTTCGAAATTGGAATTTACGTAATCAAAGTTTACAATTTTCATATCAATGTGTCAAGTGAAGATGGAGGTAAATTAAATGCTTACCATTCTCTGTGCATTTATAGTTCGAAATTGGAGGATTTGTTTTGTAGAAAGCCAATATTTTACCATCATCTAAAAAGAGCCATCTATTGAGGAAATCATGAAACTACACATTTTATTGTGAAATTAAGGCAATTAATATATTGCAATTTTTTTAAAAAAACTACACGTGATGGGTAAAAATGGATTTCATTTTCGGAATCAGCATGCTGAAATTATTCAGGGGCACCAGTCATCTGTGGGTCATCCAAAACCCATGCAGGCCTGTGTTATCTAACTATAAAAAACAGCTTTTTGTGCTACATTAATTACTTTGTTAAGTACACAGTTTTGCAAATTATATGCACACGCACACACACACACACACACACACACACACATATATATATATACTACTTCGCTAATACCTATACCTAGTAGGCACGTATCTAGAGATAATTTCGAGGGCAGTCCAACCAAGTGTCTCAATAATGATAATAATAATAATAATAATAGTAATAATAATAATAATAAATATAATAATTATATTTATTTAAAATTAAAATATTAATTAAATATGTAAATTAATTAATATTGTATTGTTATTATTTCATGAATAGGTAAAAGACTAAAAAGGGTTGAGATATTACAGCACGTATTCATTATCTAGCTTACGTGTAGTTAAGCAGTGACGTGCACTGAGAAGTAGCTAGCCTAGCTAATCTATTTTCTCATTCATCATTTTGCAATATTTTCCTTTTATTGACATTCTTTTCTTTAGGAATACTGGGCCCTAAAGAGGAGAGGTGTATGGTCCACACCAACCCCAATCCCCCTTTGTTATTATTATTATTGAGACACTTGGTTCGGACCCCCTCGGAAATATATATCTAGATATGTGCCTGTTCTTCCCTAGTTCTGTGGTGTGGAACTACTAAGCTGTGCTTGCATTCAAATCAAAGGGGGAGCAAGGGACGAAAAACACGTTAACAGAACATTGATTGAGTTGGTGTTTTAAGTCCACTTTATGTACAGTAAGGCTAATCGGGCCGACCTACAGTCAGAGGTGCAACCTCGAATTTTTGTCTGGGGGGGCAAGTACAAGGATAAACG
The DNA here is from genome assembly GCF_977018435.1 of Lepisma saccharinum. Taxonomy (NCBI): domain Eukaryota; kingdom Metazoa; phylum Arthropoda; class Insecta; order Zygentoma; family Lepismatidae; genus Lepisma; species Lepisma saccharinum. The sequence goes on along the minus strand of NW_028143280.1, from coordinate 31,531 downwards.
TACCAATAATAATATTATTTTTAATAATAATAATGTTAATGATAATGTAACTAATAATGTTATTATAACATTATTATTATTGATATTGTTATTATTGATTTACTTTATTTTACTTCGCTTCTTGTATCACTTTTGCCTAATTTGCGAAGATGGAGATGAGTCATGGCATGATGAAAATGATCAATGGATATTCGCAAACATCCATGTCCAACCCGGGATTCGAACCCAGGACCAACAATATTATTATTAGTAGTAGTACTAGAAAAAAATAAGCCTATTGAAAACTGTGGTCGAGCGAGATATTCTTTTGCGCTTAATAGTATTGAAATAGCATAAGAAGTCTGTTTTACTTAGGAATATATTGATTTTCAATTTCCCGTTCCTGCGTAATGACCGGGGGAGGGGGGAAGGGGGTTCTAAATGGAGCGGCATCTGCCGTCACCGCCCAGGGAGGCAAAATGACTAGCGCCGGCCCTGGTTCATAGCAAAAGAAAAAGCCGCGCAGCTTATCGTCTAGTGGCAGTATATGTTGTTATTGTTTTGGAAGCCGGCATCGTTTGTAAATGTATAACAAAGGCAACCGACTGTCGCCGATCACAGAGAGGAAATAATAATACTGCTTGAGGAGGAGTGTTATGGTCCAATTGTCGCGGTTTAACACGTTGGCATGTTATTATCTGCCGTTGCAGTTCCGTACCAGTGTATACGGGTTTTGGGAGTGAACAGTTAGAACGCCATCAGTGCAATAATGCAATGGAAAATAATATTTTTTTATTTTGTTTGAAGTCACTCAATTAAGGAATCGTATGAAGAAGTCTTCTTTGCAGCATTTTTGGTAATTTTACGTATGTGTTAGTTCATATTTTGCGAATTTTTAGTCCATATGTATGTAGCTACATACAAACCCACTTGTTAGTGCATATTAATCCTAGTCCTGGTATAATGCATGACGTTTAAAACTCAACGTTAGATAGACCTGAATTCTTTAATTTTCTTGTTGTACGTAACAGCTGTGCATCGGCGCACTGCAGCGATTTTTCTATCTGCTCCATTAGCAACACTGCTTCTTGAGTTGTGTCGCGCATCGCACGGCAGAATTATCTGTGCTGGACTCTATTTCCTGTAGAATTGCGCAAATATGTTTTTAAGCGGCGCAATGTTGAGAAAGATCGTTCGTTTGTGCATGTGGACACGGGCAGCACAGCGAATATTTCTAGCAATGCAAATATATTTGGCATTATGTTTGGATTGCAAATGACTAATCCATCTATAGCAATTTTTGGTTGGTCTACCTTCTCATGACGTGCAATTTTTCTGTACCATAATTTTAATTCAATGTTCAGGTCTTCTTGGCAATCGCTTCTTACGTCGCTGTCATAGAACTCCGTGAGCGAAGTGAAAGCAGCAACTTGAGGGACTGGGTTGCTAGGTAAAAGACACTGAAAACTCTTTAAAATGTCCTTATGTTTCAAGAAACGAGAATCCAATTGGAACATAAAGGTATCCAGAAATGGAATAAAAGTAGAGACGCGAAAGTAAATTTCTGGCGTCGCAGATGGTAAGTCCAAGTTCACAAGGTTTCTCTGTCGTGCTGCCATGCGGAGGATTTGAATGGAGGACCCCAACCTATCTAAGACTTCGGAAGCACAAGTGAAGATTTTTAGAAATTCTTCATTGACATTTTCGCGCAAGGATTTCATTTCATTGTTAATATCTTCAGCGAGGTTTACGGCTTCCAATAGATCAATGGTCGAATTCTGTAGGAATTTACACAAAGGCAGACTTAAAGAAAACAGCTTTTGAATACAAAACAGAGATATCACAAATTGACAATCACTCAGAGCACATAAAATTGAATTTGCCTGTGTCGACGAGTCTTTGTCTTTCCATTCTGATATGTTTTGGAGCGTTGCAATAATAGGGTCATACAATTCCACCACCACGGCCACTGAGTCATACCTTTCCAACCAACGCGTTGCACAGAGTTTAATTAATTTTTCACGCCGTGAAGTTGTAGTTTCCAATTCATTTATCGTCGATTTTAAAACATGTTGCCTTTTAGGTGTAGGGCTATTAAGAAATGCATACAGTCTCGATATTGTGCCCATGCAGTTTCTAATAGCAGCAACTTCACAAGCACTGGATACAGCTAAGTTGAGACTGTGAGCAGAGCAGTGAACATACAAGGCTGATGGAATTATTTCCTTTACATGTGCCTGGACTCCGTTCAGTTGTCCTGACATTGACGCAGCTCCGTCATATCCTTGTCCACGAATTTTATTTAAGTCTATATTTAATGAACGCAACTTGTCCAACATAGCCTTTGCGATTCCCTTTCCGGTCACATCATACAATGGTATGAATTGTAAAAAAATTTCTCTCACAACGATTTTTTTGTGTCAACATAACGAACGCACAGTGATAATTGTTCTATGCCTGCTAAATCTGACGTCTCATCGGCAAGGATAGAGAAGAAGCTGGAGGAATTAAGTTCGTTAACAAGATTTCGAACAATCAGGTCATTGCACGCTTCAATTATTTCGTTCTGTATTCTAGGACTTATATATTGAGCATTTCCGGCACTACTAGTCAATGTACTTTTTAATGCGGAATCAGTCTTACTTCGAAAGAGAAGAAGTGCCCTGAAGTTGCCGTCATTCTCTTCTGGTTCTTGATCAACTTCTATTCGCCCAGAATCCCTGTGACCTCGCAGTGCGAGACACTGTTTGCCGCAGAACAGAACAGTTTCAATTATAGGAACAACTTTTTCCCTGTTTTCAAGTTTTTTATGCATAGCTGCAGTATCTATTAAAACATCGATAGACTTTTTCTTACCACACGAGATATCGCCCAAAGTACTTGCAACCTCCAAACTTTCCTTGTGATAAAGACACTTTTCATGTTCTGAAAACCGCTCGACGGCGTCCTTCCAATTTTCAAACTTCACACTACACAGTTGACCTAAGGGCTGCTTACCTGATCCAGCACCATCACTTGGAGCAAAGAGGGCGCAAAATTTACAAAAACTTCCTCCCTTAAATTCGGAATATGCAAACACCAATGAAACACCAATCCTGGATCTGGTTCCCATACATTGTTCAAGACGTCCAACTTTTTTTCATTGGACAAGTTTCTTCCTGCGTAAAGTCCAATGTCATAAGCGTGTTGTTCATTAGAACGTGGAGATGTAGATGATTCCTGAACAAAAGCAACACATTTATCATTTCCAGGCGATTCACGAAGCACTTCGACATTATTTAGCGATGTAGATGTAGGTTCAGCATCACTTGATAGTTCACATGGGGATGCGAAATCGTTACCGGGAAGAATGTTCGCAATAACGTCACCACACGAAGTACTCTCCGATGGCGTGGAATTTTCACAATTCTCGCGAGAGTCACTACGCGACTTTTTGCAAAAAAAAAAATCAAAATTGAACTTTGCGATCGCTTAGACATATCGTCGGATCACAAACGACACGACACTGTAAAGGGTTTATGTTCAAATGAGAAACGCTCCAAGACCGTTCTCAAAATCTACTATGCACGTGCACGGTAATTCACATCTGGATTGTCTCGCTGTTCTTACCAACAAAAGTTCCAGGGCCGCAATAAGGGAAGACAAACATAATTGCTGTGAAAAGAAAAAATTCGCTATAACAAAGTTGAATTTCTCGTAACGGACAACTGTGTGTTCACTCTTGTGAAGCCACCAGTCAAAGGTCGCCGACAAGGAACAGCGATGCATTTGTGAATCCAGCTTTCCTTGATTTCCTGTCGTATAGAATAGCTCGACAGACGACAGGCGTCATAAAATGGTCATTTGTCTACTCTTGAAGCCGAGTCACGACAAATTTGAGGGTGTGCCGCTCCGCGCTCTTGGAATTTACGATGTTGCTAAATTGAGAAAATATGAAAATAAGGTCTTGAAAGTCCACTGGGTTATTTTCAAGCCTCCGTGTTTATAACCTCAGCAGGGGTTCTCTGACGGCAAGATGAAACTGTCTTCCGAGTGTCTGATACCCCACCCCATTAGTGCAAGGAATGAAAGAAAGGTTTGTTGACATGTGTTTGCCGCCTGCTTCGGAGCGAGGGAAACTAGCGGTCGATGGACTTTGGTGCAAAGCACGTACCGCTCTTGTTTAGAAGGAAAGTAAGTAAGTATTTATTGCTCGTCTCATGTGCGAGTCATCGGCTGTGCGCACTACATCTATTCGTATTACACAAATATGATTTTCCTTACAAACTACACTTTCCATTACATTCCGTATTGGTGTTAAATAGCAGTTCTGGTCGTTTTAACTGTTCTCACTTAAACTAACACTTATTCCTCTTCTTTATCCCGTCTCTGTACCGCAATTCTTTTTCCCCCTAATTGTAAATATACCCCCACTTTTTCCAATAGTTCCATGTTCCTTTGCACTACGATTGATTCGAGCACTCTTTCCAAGCTTATGTTGTGTAGCTTCTCCTCCTGCACGTTTAAAGTCTCGATGGCCAGACATTTTGGAATGTTGGCGCCGATGTGTTGGATACCTGCCTCGAACTTGGTGTGATTCTCGAAGCCCAGGAGCTCGCCGACGGTACCCAGATCTGCGGACACCAACTCCACCCTGTGGGTTACGGAGTTTTGCGAGAGCAGCACCCACTCCCCCCTCGGCAACTGAGCTTGCACGGTGAACAGGTTGTACTGGCCGTGCGTGATGCTGATCTTGTCGTTGCCGACCTTGATTGTGTTGTGATCGGTCACGTTGGGAATAAGGTACATGCTGTAGAAAGCACGCAGGGCTATGGATTTAGGATAGATGATGTCGTCGTGCAAGCTGAGTTTCAAGACCGAAGTCTCGCTGGTGAGATGGAACACTGAATTTAGGTAAAAATGGCAAAGGAAAAAATGGCAAAGTGAAAATGGCAAGCGGAAAAAATGGCAAAGGGAAAAAATGGCAAAAGGAAAAAATGGTAATGGTAGAAATGGCAAGAATAGAAATGGGAAATGCAATATATTCTGATTTTATGTGAAAATTGAGAAATTATGTCTAGCGTTGAATCATTTGTAATTAAATATAATATAATTTTTATGCCTTAACACTGTCTTTGAAGAGATAAATTGTATTTAATGTTCCCAAAAATTATTATTATGCCGTTTAAATTCTTCATTCTTTAATGTGGTAGAACTTGCGGCTCCTATAAAATTACTATAAAATCACATGTTAATGAAAGGTGACCTTTGTGAATAATTTCAAGCATGTGAAATGAAACTTGGAGGGTAGCATAGCAGGTGTTTTAATTTTATTAATTTAATAGCAAATACAATATTGAAAGGGAATTTACAGGACAACTATTTTCTCTTTGCAGGCTTTACTGAGCAAGTGTCAGAGCTTCGTTTGCCATCTCTCCCCAGTGAGCGTTGTCTGTGATTTCGAAATTGCAGTTCACAATGCAGTGCACAACAAGTTTGGACATAGTGTTGCCATAAATGGGTGTTTCTTTCATTTGCGACAGAGTACTTGGCGAAAAATACAAGAACTTGGGCTCTCGACCATGTATAAAGAGAAGGAGCAGTTTTCTTTATTTTGTTGTCAAATTGATTCTCTGGCTTTTTTGCCATGTCCAGATGTGATCTCCGGCTTGAAGTACCTTAAAGAAATTGCTCCTTCTGAGGCCGAAGAACTGGTAGACTACTTTGACGTGACTTATGTATCGGGAAGTTTCAGAAGAGTTGGAACACATGTTGACAACTCGTTGAGGCTTAGAAGCGTCCCTCCACGCTTCCCTCCTCATACTTGGAACACTCACGAGGCAACGCTAACAAACAACCCTCGTACAAATAACATCTGCGAGGGATGGAACAATAAGTTTTCGCATTTGGTGGGCTACAAGCATCCTACAGTGTGGAAGTTAATCAGGTGCATCCAACAAGAAAATGCAGCAGTGAAAGCGGTTATTCTGCAGGCTGAGAGAGGACAACTGCCAAAGAAGAAAACCAGGAGAATATATACCGACATGCAACACAGACTGCGAAATTTGTGCATTGATTACAGTGCTAACAAAAGAACATTGGAGGATTTCTTACGAGGAGTTTCTCATAACCTAAAGTTGCAATGCATGTAAAATGACGAAATCAATGGTGATACATATTGTTAGTTAAATAATTGTAAAGTGACAAAACCTATGGTGAATATATACTATCTTTGTTACATACTGCATCAATGTTCTTCTTCCTTCCGAATTACATATGATTTGCTTATAACAATTATTTATATTTCCCTAGTTTTGGAACCCAAACGCAACCACTGGATATGTACAATAAATAAGAATTGTTGCTGTAAACCAAGTGAAAGTTTCAGAATACTATGTATGACTTTTGCCTTTGTGGGTACATGCAGCCGTTCGCATTCTAAAAAGGAAGAAGAATAAGTCTGTAGTAATCGTATTCTGATACTTTGTTACGTTCATGCAATCATGTAAGATTGATTTCGAACTGTACCACGAACATTTTATTAGGATTGGTACCCTTATTCGGTAATATAGTGTATAAATTATCATAAATTAATTTCACACGTGTCAGGTATTGCATTCTTAAGAACCTGATGAATACTCTTTACAATTTACATGTGAATTAATTATATCAATTATTTATCATTTGCTTTTTGTTTATTCTTGTCGGCATTTTTACTTTCGCCATTCTCACTTTTGCCATTTTTTCCGTTTGCCATTTTTTCCGTTGCCATTTTTTCCTTTTGCCATTTTTTCCCTTTGCCATTTTTTCCGTTTACCATTTTTACTTGGCCATTTTTTCCGTTGCCATTTTTTCCTTTGCCATTTTTACCGGACACCGGAACACTCCTACGGTGCTTCAGGTGCCGCAGAGCTTTCTGGAAATCTTGGAACGTTGGGTTATTTATTTGAGACAGGAACGCGAGCATGAAAACGCAAAGGTGGCCGCAATTCGCTTCCTCCAAACCCTGGATGCGTTTGTCGGTGTAGAAGAGGTAGGGAGTACAGAGATACTCGACCAAGCCTGCGGGCGGCACGCCGCCGAAAGAAGCTTGCTCAAGGTGGCACTATGCTTTTGCTGCTTAAAAAAAAAGAACCGCTGTCCAACCACGACATTGAAGCTTTGATCGAGCCGTTACGCATCAAACACTTCAGGGGAGATTTTCATGTCCGACTCTCTAACCTCTACAGTTAAGAAAACAGAGTGCGGAGTCGTCAACTCGGACAGTTTCAAAAATCCACGGATGCATTGGATCAGCTACCACAAGCGAGCCAACGACGCTTTCGTTTTCGATTCTTTCACTGCGGCCACCTTTGCGTTTCCATGCTCGCGTTCCCTTCTCCACCCCCATACTTCTATGGCATAACTGAGATTCAGACTCACAACCCTATTGCCATAATGCACTTTTCACTCTACCATGGAGGCTGACTGTAAAATTCTCACCTGATTCCACCTACCTTGTGAAGAGAACAAGGGGGAGGCGGGTTAGAAGTCGTTCCACTGCACAAAGAAACTATTTTTTACATTTCATTTAATAATTTACTGCAATAAAGATGAAATAAAATACTCACTTGTAATGTTTCAAATTTTATTAAACAAATTATTTTTCACGATTTTTTTAAAAAAAAATTCGCACCATTTTATAAACATTTGTACACTAAATTATCCACGTGTTATATTGGACAAAATATTTTGTATATTTTGTATGCATTTTCTTTTTCGAGAAAATTGTCAAGAAACAAAGCACAATAATATGAAATCAATGCTTTCATTCACATTTATCTTTGTACGCGATCCAGAGAAAGCTTGGATAAGAAAATATTTCTCGGGGTGTAAGCGGTAACCCTTTACGAGGACACCTTGCTACGACGTAGTGAGCCACAAACTTGCTACCACGTTGGTCGCCAAAAATTTGCTACATCCCGTAGCGATGCACTTCACAAGTACACTTACCTTGTAAGCTCAGCAGAACATGATATGGACATCTCTGGGTTCGGGCTGAGTTACTATGTTCCTTCCCCTTTGATCCACTGGTGAAGTTCCGTGACGGCCTCGTAGATGTTCTCCTATTCCTGCTCTGAACTAAGTATAACGGCTTTGAAATAAAGAAAACCGCAGTCTATTCTAATCTGGCTTTATTAGAATATTAAACACACTCGTATACTACATAATACAACCAAAACACAAGACAATTCCGACCGTTATCCGTGCGAGATTCGTACGCGAAAACGCCCGCGATGCGAAGCAGCTCTTGCTTCGCGAGATCTCACCAAAAATCTGTTAGGCGTTCTCTGGAAGACGGTTACATCTTCCCACTGCTACAGTGGTACCAGACACAACAACTTTTATATTACCAGAAATTGGATAGGTTTGAACAGTAAAGTATTAGAAGTATACATTCATCTGTCACAGTGAATTTTTATATGCCGTGGCAACAATGCAAGCAGGAACACGTGATCTTCTACTCGACAAAAGAATTTAACAAATCAACAATGCAATTTGAAATAGTGCGGAATAGAATAGCGTCTGCCAAAAACATGAACTACAAATGAATATAAGGAATTTAACTTAGAAATTAATAACTTCGGTCTCAATTCACTGATCAAAATTAAACTTATAACACTCCTTAGAACATTTAAAGACAAATCAAACGATTAATGTTGAACCTATGTAAATTGCTTAAATTTGCCACTATTCATACCTGTAGATATATCAGTGTATAATGTTAACGATTAAAAAGGCGGCCATATTGGAAAATTGGCTGAAGGCATTAATATATTATTTATGAATATATATATACACACACACACACACACACACACACACACAAAAAAAAAAAAACGAGACTGTTCCAAAAATGTGAGTGTACTTACAGAATCAGTTCTCCGTGATATTATCACCTTCAAAGTAGTCCACTTCAGCATTCACACACTTCTGCATTCGGTGCTGCCATTGCTGGTTAACAATGCTGGAACGAGGTTTGTGGAAGGCCCTTCAGGAGATTCTCCGTTTTAGCCTGAACCTCTTGAACTGAGGTAAAATGGATTCACTTTAAGCAAGATTTAACTTTAGGAAATAAAAAAAGTCGCAGGGGGCCAAATCAGGTGAATAAGGTGGATGCCCCGTCACAGTAATGTTTTTGCTGGTCAGAAACTGCTTTACAGATAGGGCCGTGTGAGCGGGTGCATTGTCCTGGTGCAATAGCCATCCATCACTCCTCAACTGTGGCCTCATTTTTCTCATTTTCTCACGAAGTTTCGTTAGTACTTCAATGTAATAGTGTTGATTAACAGTCTGACAATTAGGAATAAACTCAATCATTATAATTCCCTTAATGTCGAAGAAGACAATTAACATTGCCTTGAATTTTGATTTTGACATGCGTTATTTTTTTGGTCTTGGGAATCCTGGAGACTTCCACCGCATCGACTGGCGCTTACTTTCAGGGTCATAGGTAAAATCCATGTTTCATCACAAGTTACAACAGATTCCAACAAATTTGGCTCGTTTGCAATGCGTTCTAACATGTCCACACACACGTTTTTACGGCACTGTTTTTGGTCATCGGACAGAACTTTTGGAACAACCTTCGCACAAATCTTTCTCATGTGTAATTCCGCAGTTAAAATGTGTCGAACAGATTCTCTATCCAAGTTCACCAACTCCGCCACTGCACGAACACTCAATCTTCGGTCCCCCCGGATCACATCACGAACTTTGGCAATGTTTTGCTCTGTAATTGCTGACCTTGGACGTCCAGCACGTTCATCATCTTCCACACTGTCCCTTCCCTCCGAAAACCGCTTATGCCATTCAAACAAGAACGTCAACAATGTGTCGTTGACCTATATGGAAAATCGTCGTGGAAAACCATTCCTTGTGGTGTCCCTCAAGGCACTGTACTCGGCCCCCTCTTATTTGCTCTGTATATAAACGACCTTCCGACGGTGCTTAACTGCTGTAAATACCATATCTATGCCGACGATTTTCAGTTATGTTTCTCTTTCCCTCCGCAAGAAATACTGCATGCAATAGAAATTGTGAACAATGACCTTAAACAAATAAGTACTTGGTCTGCACACCATGGCTTACATGTAAACCCGACTAAAACCCAGTGTATTCTTGTAGGTTTCCCTAGAATTTTGAGCAAAATAGATAAATCTACCCTCCCTAGACTCAACGTAAATGATATTCATCTGCCTTTCTCCACTACTATTAAGAATCTGGGTGTGATACTCAACCACCATCTCACCTAGGCAGAGCACGTTAACTCGGTATCTAGAAGAGCTTTCGGTGCACTGCATTCACTCTATCGGCTCAAAAACTTCCTCCCTGAACGTATAAAGATTAAACTGGTCCAGTCTCTTGTATTTCCCACTGTTGACTATTGCGACATTGCTTTCTTGGATGTCAATCACGAGCAAGCAAAACGACTGCAGCGAATTCAAAATGCCTGCATTCGTTTCGTTTTCGATCTAAAATATTCAGTGCATTTGACATCGTACTTTGCGAAGGTCGAGTGGCTTAAATTAAGCGATAAACGTAATTTTCATAAGTTAATTTTACTGTTCAAAATCCTCCAAATAAAATTCCCGCAATATCTCTATAACCGATTTCAACATCTTTCCGACTTGCACAGCCGCAGCACCAGATCGCGCGAAAGGTCTTTGCTCTCCATTCCACTCCACAAATCCAACTTTTATGCAAATTCTTTACTGTTACCTCAGCAGGCCTTCGGAACAAGTTGCCACCTGAAATTCATGTCTCTTCCTCAATTGTGACGTTCAAAAAATTGTTAAAGTTACACATATTATACAATGAAAATTAAATGTTTGATTTCCCTAATAATATGGCGGGTGCAGAGAATAATAGAAGGACGTAAGGCACTAAAATGATTTAACGTAATAGTTAAGATTAATTATCGTCAAAGTATACCGTTTTGGACTGTGTTTCAGTATGTGTAATGTTGGACTGTGCTTAAGTAAGTGTAGTGTTATGTATTTGCTTGTACGCGTGTAAGGGCAAAAATATGTATGTGTGAGTGTGAGTGTGTGTGCCCGTATCTATAGGTTAGATTACCTTTCTTATATGTAATTTTTCTTTGTATTTTTTATTTCTCTGTAATTTTATTTTTTTTTCTTTCTCTTTTTTCAATATTTTAATTATTTTACATCCAATTTTATTTTGTAAACATGGTAAAGTGGAAGAAAAGGCTCCACAGCCTTAACTTCGCCACGTAAAAGAAGACGAAATAAATAAATAAATAAACACACGTGCACGAGACAAAGTTTCATCTCCATAAGCCTCGGTTAACATTTTAAATGTTTCCGTGGCTGATTTCTTCAGTTTCACAAGAAAATTGATGTTGACTCGCTGTTCGGTTTCAGTATTCCCAATTGACGTGACCGGTTGAGTCAAAACTGTCCGCATGGATAGAGGAAGTGTGTGGGATGACGTCACCAAAACAGTTGTTGCCAATCCCACTCCTTTTTCAAGTTACACACTTAGTCTTGTTTTTTTTGTGTCATTCCTCGCATATATATATATATATATATATATATATATATATATATATATATATATATATATTTGTGTGTGTGTGTGTGTGAATTGTTAACTGTATAATACGTGCAAACATAATAAGCATGAGATAATAATATAAGATATAATAATAATATAAAACCACGAAGTAATGCCCAACTCGGGGTCATTACAATATCCCCCCTCTTCCAAATAAAAAAAAACATCTTTACTGAGAAAAATGAAGAAAAGTATTTTTCTTGTATATAAAACAAATATAAAAACTTGTCTGTGCCAGAAAATGTTCTAACAACGAAGTATCTTAAACATTGATTACACAAATGTTTTGCAACGTCTTCACAATAAACAGAAAATGGAGATAACAAACAAAAGTTAGTGTACTATTTCATTCTTGTACACAAAAATTTTTCCATCTTTAAATATCTTGTTGTTTCACTCAAAGCAGTTACAAAATACGCTTGCAAAAGAATTTACAGGTGTGCACAGAGCTTAACATTTAGTCTGCAATACGTAATTCGTGTTTTCTTTCACAATCAAAATATTATCTTTTAATTTACATTGGAAATCTATAAGATTCGTAAATACAAGCGGCTCAACAAACACAGAAAAAAATTACGAATGAAAGATTGTCGGTTCTTTTGACAACCATAGCCGAACATAAGAAAAAATTACCAATCTAAGCATTTTTAGAAGTCATGCTTCTCCACCAAGAAAACAAAACAAAAAGAAATTCAAATATTTATAAAAAATACAGTCGCAAGCTTCATTCATTGTTACAGGCTTTTACAGAAAAAGCGCGTTCTTGCTTCGAAGAGAAATAAACAGATTTCTTTCTTATAATCTCAGTTCTTTCTTTCTTGCATTTCAACCTAAGATTTAACAAAACAATGGATTCTTTTGTTCGACATTATTGAGTAATGAAACGAACAAAACAACAATTGAATAAATAGGTTTACTTGCACTCGGAGGGTTCTTGCGGGACGATAAGTTTTCTCCGTTCCGATGAACAATTAAAAAGTATTAAATTATCCAAATTTACCTTCGCAAATTCTGTCAGGTTGTATGGGTGTAGAAGAACAGCTGTGTTGTGTTTAAGTTCGGTGGCAATGTATGGACCAATATAGGTTTCAAATAGCTTATGGATTTGTTTCCGAAATGCAGAGCTGTGCTTGTGAGTTTTCATAAATACCAGATCTCCGGACTTCGACGGTCTTGCATTCTTGGAGTTTAACTTCAGATTTTTCCGGGAAGTTTGCCGCTGTGAGGCTATGATTAATTTGGATTTCCATATGTTCTGGCCTGCCGGTTTCTCTTCTGGCCAAAATGCAGCAATGCGCGAGTCGTTGGGTAACGGCCGGTTGAAGAATAGTTCAGATGGTGCATAGCCGGTTACTTCTGAGATCGCATTGTTTAGGAGCCAAACAATATCCGTAATGAATTTCGCCCAGAATTGGTGATCTCTATGACAATAAAGGCGCGTTAATCGCACTATCTCCTGATTAGTACGTTCAACAAGATTGCTGCTCGGATGATAAGGTGTAGTAAAGACAGAGGAAATCAATCATGATTAACAGGTAATTGTACCCTTGTGAAACTGGTAAGTTTCCCATTATGTCTGTGGACAATACCTCATGAGGGACCTTCGGTGCGACATGTAATTCTTCCTTGAGTAACTTCAATTTATCTACTTTAGTACGCGCACACGTGACACAATCTCTGACATATTTTAGTGTCGAATTTCAACTTAGGCCAGTAACATCTGTATTTAATATGTCTATACGTTTTACTGATCCCAAAATGTCATTTGTGGTCATGATTTTGTTCCAGGATTTTCGTTTTCAAACTAACTGGTACACAAAGTTTCAATTGTACTTCTTCCACTGCAAATCTTACTAAATAATAAACCACCATGCATTTTATATAACTGTTACACTTTCGTTTCTCCGGGACTTAGATTCTCAGAGGTTTTCTGCAAAACTGTCATGATTTGGGAGCAGAACGTATCCAGATTCTGAGCGTTAGCCCATTTCTTCTTCTTCTTCGCTAGCATGTCAGATATAATTAATGTGAAAAGTAGTGGATTCGGGTGATGTGACAGTATTTTCTTCATCGATAGCATAACGACTCAGGGTGTCTGCAATGTGATTGGCTTGCCCGTGACGTACACGATCTGGAACTGGTACTGTTGTAGCTTTAATGACCATCTGGTCAGACGGCTGTTCAAGTCCTGTGAATTTCTTAACCAGACAAGCCCTCGGTGGTCAGTATAGATGGTAAAAGGTCGTCCTTTGAGATAAATAGATAGAGAATTTATCCACACCGTACACAATCGCAAGACACTCCAGTTCATGAATTCAATAGTGGCGTTCACTGTGTCTAAGTTTCCTGCTAGCGTAATGAATCACACGAGTGTCATCGCCTCATTTTTGAAATAGCATACATCCCAGACCTTTCGTGCAGGCGTCACACTGAAGAGAAAAGTCAATGTTAAAGTCGAGTTGCGCTAAAGCAGCCGGATTCACTAAGTCATATTTCAGCTGTTTGAAACTCGGCTGATGTTTCTTTAACCACTTCCACTTCAAGGTTTTCGAGAGCAGAGAATATATCCTGAAATAAATTTACTACGCCAGTTGGGAAGTCCTCGAAACTTTCGGAGGTCCTTCCGACACTTAGGCACAGGAAACTTCATAATTGCATCATTCTTTTTCGGATCAGGCCTTACTCCATCTCCGGATACTATATGTCCGAGGTAACACACCTCACTCTTTGCAAATTCGCACTTTTTCAGTTTGATTGTCATCCCAACTTCGGTTAACCGATTTAACACAAAGCCCAATTGAAATAAATGCGTTTTGAAATCAGGGCTATGAATCAGAATATCGTCGAGGTACACCGTGAGAAAGTTAGAAGTTTCTGGTCCAAATATTTTATGCATAATGTACACAAAGACACTAGGGGCGTTGCAAGTCCATAGGGCATCTTCAGAAATTCGAATAAGCGTCCACGATCAGAAAAGGCTGTATATTTTCGACACTCTGGCTTAATGTTTACCTATAGGTATCCACAGGCAAGATCTGCACTAGTGAAATATTTAGAACCATTAAATTGACAGATTGCTTCATCAATCGGATGTACGTTAATCCGCGGCACAATGATCTTAGAGTTCAAAAACCTTAGATCTAATACTGGTCTAACTGATCCGTCAGGCTTGTCTACTACATGTACAGGATTTAAATATGGTGAGATAGTTTCTTGAATAACTCCCCACTGCTTCCATTGATTGTGCTAATTCTTTGTTGAGTGCAGCACGTTTAGAGATGTGAATCGGATGAGGCTTCCGAAATACAGGAATTTGATCGAACCAAATTTCTTTAATATGATTCGAGGGGGAAAAATAACTGATTTGACAGTCTCAATGCAGTTTCATATCGCAGAAATACCGAAACTATCAGGAAATTGCAGATATTGGTCTGCAGTCCCATCTGGTGTGTGGAATTACGAAATTTCCTTCCCATCCGTATCCCGTCCTATACGTCTCTAATTTAAGAGAATGAAATAAGTTCGAAGGAATTTTTTATGAACAAGCGGATAGAACAAGGAAACTGGTAATTTTAGTGAACCAAAAAAAGAGGGGGTTGGACCCGTTGAATACCCCTTAAATACGCTCATGGTTATACACATTATTTCCTTGTAATGATTATACATAAACTAAGTGTAGATATGTACTGTGCAACTAATGTAATCTTCTAGTGTATTTTCTCTTATCTGCACAAAAATATTTGATCATAATTTGCACAACAGAAATGGAACACAAACTGAAATTGCTTTATGGAAAAGAAAGTTAAATAGGCTTTATAAATAAAGTGAAGAATGTGAAAATTCCTATTTTGCACTACATAGGTTACGGTAAATATCGATAAATATAAGTTTAGAAAATATTTTTGAGTGTCTGGTCAGCAACCAATTTTATAAGCAATATTTTTCGCATGGCCTGAGAACACACACGCAGCTGAACCCTTTCATTTATCTTGCACGTGAGCAGCACGGATATTTCATAGAAGAATGATCATTACAAAGCATAGATTTCCTTTCTCCTATCGCTCCTTCTTCCATTATTTAAATCGGTACAAATTTGTAAAACTGCTGCACGTGTTCGCTCACCGTGGGCTACCCATCCGGAACTGGGAGCTTATTATTGAAACTCGTTACGGTAGCTAGCTGACGAGTTGGTGGCTGAAGTCGGTTGCAAGACGAACGACATCGAATATACCGTATTATTGAAACTCACTCGTTCGCTGGCTCTCGAGTCGTTCCGTTCGCTAGCACTCGGGAGCTCATACCCAACCGAGATCAGTCGTTCGGTCGAGTCGTTTGCAATAATTGTCGAAGATGGATGTATATTTATGTTTGCTTTTGGTACTTGAGACAAGGATAATGTGAGATGCAAGAGAATACTTACATTCCGGGCCATCTTAGGGTGAGTATGTTACGATTTGTATTATTATTTTTTAAACTTGCACATTAAAATAACAGTAATCAGCGATGTAAATATGCCGTTGTTAGTCAATGCATTTTTCGATTTCTTAAGGAAATATTGGTTTCCGCGTACACATGCTTTACTTTGTTGAAGACATATTTGTCAATGTATATTGTATTGCAGTACAAGGTGTAAATAAAAATATATTTAAAAAATACAATAGGTTTTTCTAATGTTTTTCTAAGTTTCCTTCATGACACGGTGCTATATCCACGGAAAACATTACCTTTCACCTTTTCTTGTAAAAAATAATATAAAAGCGCTTTAATGCTCATGGGGTAAGGCGTTAATATATTATTGTCTCATCATATATATGTCATAAGTTCGCAGTTATTGTCGCGATTGATTCACATGGTAGAAAAGCGGCGCAACAAAAATTAAATTGAAAGTACAGAAGCACTTTAAAGGTCATAATTCAGAAATAGAACACTAGCAGCTAACCTGAATTATGTTTAACTACAAGAACACTTTTCGTGTTGATCAGAATTACAAAATGTATAGAGAAATTTTGAAATAATGGAATGGATGTAAAATGCAAATGTATACACACTTACTACTGGGCACTGATAATGTAGAACTAAATTCGAACATTTTTAGCATGTTTTAGTGATGTTTATATTTGCTTTTTTGCAACAGGCAGCTACTAGTTGGCAGTGATTGCAGAATTACCATTTCCCATTCCAGAGTCAGGAATTGCATCAAGCAAGACTTTCTCCGAAGAAGGGCAGAATACAGTGGAGAGGGTGAGTGTCTTTTTTAACACATTTATTCATGATTTCCAAAATTTAAGAAATGTTATTTTTGCAAAAGAAATGTAGAAAAACTTATTTACCACACATGGAAGCGAATGTAGGCATTCTATATGTGGTAAAATTTACATTTAGAGGTGTTCCACCTATTTATAACCATTGATCCAATACTGAAAATGGCAGAGGCAACAAAATTAATATTTACACAAAGATATAGTACACATCAGTAATGTAAGTTGTAACGACCCTGCGTGGTCGCCACATTTAACAACCCTGCGAGGTCGCAATATTATATTTTGTTAAGAAGGTATGGATGAAGAATGCATGCTAAATGTTTAAATGTGTTAACGGATCCACCTCTACGGTTATTAGTTTCGCTTATTATTATTTGGCCCAACGTGGTCGCTGTATTCTGTAAATGTTAACGGGTCCACCTCTACGTTTATTAACTTCGCTCATTATTAGACCCTGCGTGGTCGTTGTATTTGGTAAATGTTATCATTTATTGTCATTTATACTGTTCAATTTGTTGAAGAGTCCTGCGAGGCTCATTATTAATTATATTGTCTGAATGCACACAGTTTTACTTTATATTGACACGTGCAACTAGTGATTTTCACACTAGTGTTTTCTTAATGTTACTTCTTGGATGTTTCTCAGTACGAAGGTTGCAATATGTAAAAAAATGAGTTAGCAACGCGTACTTGTAGTTACTATTTTCACCACCCATGCGCCACCGCGAGTATAAAGCCAGCGCAGCGAGGCCCGGACTGGAGTTGGCTTTCAGGTCGGCTCCCGATAAGATCTCTCTTACCAACGGACCTGGAAGAAGGATAACTCCGCTCTTGCGAGAGTCCAAGCATCCTAAGGAAGGAAGGAAGGAAGGAAGTAAGTTGCACTCCGCTCTTGCGAGAGACCAAGCACCCAAGAGAAGTTGTCCTCCGCCTGCGGGCGAGAGAAGCCGCACTCCGCCTTCCAGCGAGAGAGGTTGAACTCTGCCTTTGGCAAGAGAACCCACTCCACTTTCGAGTGAGAGATACCCGACTCCGCTTATTGGCGAGAGAGAACAACTCCACTTTAGAGTGAGAGGACCCGCTCCGCTTACTGCAAGAGGTTTCCTTCCCCTATCAACCTGCGGCACCCCGCCAGGGTAGTGTGGCGTTGGGTTTCCAGACAACCTACGGCGACCAGGCCCTAAATAAAATTAGGTCCCCATACTCCCCATTGGCGCCTCACTGTGAGGAATGAATTGGATGTTCCCTGCTACCCCCCTTATCTCTTCGAGTATAAAGGTGGTACAGGTAAATGCACGTGAGTGGTAAGGGTAAAGGTAAAGACACGTGAGTAAGTGTGCTAACGGACATCTTTGTGATACGATTATAATAAACTGTTACATATATATATATATAAACCTGGTTTAGTCTTTCTTTACACCCAGCAAGCCCTGAGATATTTCTGAGTCTTTGTACTACGACTGAATCAGTTAGCACATATGGGTAAACTTTTGCCGACCACCCAACTGCAGTGTTTAGCGTGTTGAACGCAGCCAGTACCAGTACTCCTGCGCCGTGGTGCTGAGCACTGCGTGGGTGGACGTTGCAAAGTACTAATATAATCTGCATTTTTAAAAATATGTAGCAAACAAAACATTGGAACGTCAACTTATTCCTCTGTGTCTGACACATATACCTTGTATTAACAAAACCTTCCATGTCATCATCACTAAAACCCATAGCAGCCTCCCCGATGGCATAGCGGTAATGCAGTCACCTTGTAATGAAAGCATCCCAGGCTCGATACCTGGTTGGAGGCATATAGTGTTCCAGATTCCACTTTAAACTGTAGGTCCAGTCCCAATTAGTCTATCTGTGCATAAAAGTGGACTTAAAACAAAACTCAATCTCAAACTAAAGACCTCTAGCAGTTACAATTAAATGTATTACATAAATCATGACACCAGTATTCACTAGACTTTAAAAACTGAAACAAAATAAACAAGAGATAAGGTAATGTCAATGTCTGAACTTATTCTAAGCAGTTAAGAACATGGTTGACTGGAAGATATTGAGAACTCCTCTCTTCTATGACTAGGAGACTGAACTAACATGAAAGTTGGATGGTTAATGTAGCTACATAACAAGTTATTGAATAACCACTGATTGAGATTTGCTGTGTTTTTAACTGACAATACTCACAATACTTTGCTGCTAAAAAAATCTGCTTCTAAATAACAAATTTCTTGCTGATTTACAATATCGGAGATGAAATGCATGACATTATTTTAGAAAGTATTTAGAAAATGGCGCTCTGTGGAAGTAACTTCCCTTTTGAGGTCCTTAAGTTATATTCAATCTTAAGATTTTATGTTCATATGAACTTGATGCACACATAAATTCCCCTTGCGTTAACAATATCATCCAATTTGTATTTACTGCGCATGTAACCACAATTAAACAGAAACAATTTGCCAATATTTGATATATATATATATATTATAATGTCAAGTTTCATGGATTTAGGGGACCACAATTGTTGTTCTAGTACGTAATGACACACTTATGCCATAAACGATTCCAGTAAATCTTTGAAAAAATCAATTCTTTAACACGGTTGTGGGGATTACGGTAGTGATCCACTCGTTTATTTTCACATGCTTCTGTAGTTTGTTATTTTCCTCATATTGAAATGTAATTCATTAGATTTAGAATTTCCTTACCTCTGTAATGTATTGAGTGAAATTACTTTTTTTGCTAACGAAACCAGAATACTATTCATAGAACATTATTGCTGTAAAACCATGCTAGCATTTCACATGCTGCTGTTATCAAGCTGGTGTGTGTTTCTTTTTTTTTTTTTTTTTTTTAATAATCCTGTGTAAACAAAAATGAAAAATCCAGAGATAAGTGGGAAACTTTCATTTTCCCATGGCATGACGGGTCGTGACGAACCCCTGATCATTGTCGTGGGTTTCCATGACCAGGTTACGCTACTCTTTCTTAGCTCCCCAATTTCCTCACGATGGTTGGTGGCCATGGGTTCCATACACAGGCTGGAATCTCGGGAAAATTTGTTATGCTTTCCCCAGGAGACCCAAACCTATGCACATTCCATAGTCAGAGCCCAATGCATGACACAGTGCAGGTTAAACTTTTTTCCATTTATGTGTACGATATATATTTTTATAATCACAGTTTGTTACGAATGGGACAGCCCTAACGGTTAAGCATTAGTAGCAGCCAACGTGAGCATATCACATTGGTCCACCCCAACCATATATTTTTTTTCCATTTTTCTCTTTGTGATACATGTACTATTTATACTCTTTATTTTTTAGGAATTGAATATACTGCATGGCAGACAGACATGACCCTGGAACATATTGACACTGTTATGTCAGATTACAGGAACTTGCAAAGTATTTCAAGTGTCAAAAAGCAAATTTTACTGAAGACTTTCAATGAGAGTGCAGTTTTATAGTGGTCCCAGCAAGTTAACCATGCTGTTAATGGCGGTTTCCCTGTGTTGAGTGCACATGGGAGTTGTTCAGCATCCTGAATAGTAGGCAAGTGGTCAAATGTCGTGTTATATGACTTTCTATCTGCAATACACTAGGAAACTGGCAAATTTCAGAAAACAAGTCTAGCAGGTGATTGGATATGTTTGTTTGTTCACAGAAAATATAGTATCCTGATATCAACAATACCTGCCCAATTTGTCAGTGCTAAACCAGGTGATGTAACACAAACAAAATTTTCAAGTGTGTTGTGCTTTAACAATTTTTTTGTTTGTCCTTGAATAGCTACGAATGTTGTTTTGACAACAGAGGAATTGCTAAACCCATGCAATGAATTCAAACTAATCTATTCTCTAATTATACTATTGTGTATGGTGCATTTTGGTCATTCACAGATCAACCCATATGCATAAATATTTCTAATACTTGTAATTTTTTTCCTCTCTGGAAAGTGTGTATGTCTCTCCATATGAAATATTTGTGGATACAAATAAAGTACTATTATAGAAAAGTAGGATTTATTAATTTATATAAAAATAATAATCCTGTGCGTAACAGCCCATGAAGGGCCTTGACTTACCTACCGGCTTCCCTCCTATGCTTTCCTTCATCACCACTAAGTGTGGAGATCTTCAACCAGGATTGGAATAGTCGGGGGGTCAGCCTGACTTATCCCCGGCCGTTGCAGTAGGTCTTCGCGACCGGATTACGCTTACTCATTCGGAGCTCCCCAATTTCCTCATGATGGTGGATTGCCACCGGCCGAAAATTCCTGGAGACTGAACTTGGGATCGAACCCATACTGCCATCCAAAGCAAGGTGCCTTAGATGGCACGGAGGAGGACTATTAATTTATATAGGTTCACAAAAGTAATATAATTGCAGAATTTTGCAGTAAATTACAGACTATTTATAGATATATTGGATTGGTAAAAATATCTGTAATTTTACTTGCGAGTATAACTGCTCTAATGAAAGTTGAGGTTGGCAGTGTGATTGGTACCTTCTGCACACTAATGTAAGTTACTTTTTTCTGTAAATTATATTTAAATATGCACCCAGCATGGCAGTCAATGTCAAGGTTTAGTTGTGTGTGTAACCAAGAGCGGCTCTGCTGTATTGCTTTTTAAAATATTTACCAAGGTGCTGCCTACAATGAAAAAAAGGTACAGCAGGTTTAGCTTAATTACTTGTCAGTTTTGATTTGGTGAATCCTGCAATAACTGAACTGGTTACACGAATGCTCCCTTCATCAGACATTTATTTTTGAATAAATGTAAATAAAACTAAAAATAAAAGTCTGATTAAGGGAGCATATGATCTGCTGAAACGTCACAATGAAAAACTGTGTTTTTATGCTTGTAATGACTGTAGACTACAAGAGAAATAATTCTACAATGCAAGCAATGCGTACATATAAGAAAAAGGATTTTCCAGAATATAGTAGTGGCACATTTTATGAACAGATGGAAAAGTTTTCGGAACCATGGAACTTCCTGTTTGAGGTAAAATGTATAACATAAAACAACATGGGTGATAATTGGGATATCAACATGGGTGATTGTTGTGCTGTTTCTGTGGCATTAGGTTTTTGTTGAATACAGCATTCATTGTTTGACCAATTCACCTCATGCAAATTAAATTTCAAGTACATATACTCAAGAACCTTCATTTCCTCTCAGTAGACCACATGAATATGTTACGTTTAGTTGTTCACAACCAAATAAGAGCCCTTCAACTTTTATGGTGCTTTCCACAACCATTAAGACTGAAGGGTGGCTGTGTAAACAAGGCTAACTGATAAAGTATCAGGGGGAGGGAAATGGTGCCAGAATTAACTTTTGCTAGCCAAGTTAGGATGAAATTTCATTTCAGATAGACGATGGTTCACCAAGTAAAATTTTAAGCAAAAAATGCAGGCACGACCAGGACTCTTATCAGAGCTACCGAAAAAATGGTTCACCATGTATGTCAAGCTCATCTATGATAAATGTCACCACCTTAATTGTAAAGAAAATTTCCTTCCTTTTGATACACACAACTATCACCACCACCACCAGAGATATTTCAGAAAAGCCATTCACGAATGTCTCGCTTCTCATGCCAGCAGCACAAAGACATCCAAGCAGATTTTCATCCGCACCCATAGGATGTAAGCCAAAGGGTTGCAGGAAGCTTTGAAATATTTTTTTCTTGTGAATTATTGTATGTTTGAAAAGAAATTGAAAATACTTTCAAGCACAAATGGAAACATTTCTTATAATTGACAGGAACAGTCCACATAATTTGTCCTTTCAAGTTCCAACAAATGAATGAAGGTAGCTTTGTTACAGAAACCATTGTCACCAGAAAATAAGAAGAAATGTACTTTTAACCACTGTACCCCTTCGAGAGTTAATGTTTTCCTCTTTAATCAACAAATTTTGATGCTTTACGACATATATAATTGATTATTGCATGCAGAAAACACAAATAACAGATATTTGAACCCAAATTATGGCCAGCACAAGTAGAAACCTGCCATCTCCGAATACTTTTGCTGCTTTTTATTAGTAAAAAATGCTTGTATGCACACTAAAATAATGGAAAAACATGGAACTTTCTATAAGCTCCAAACCTAAGGCCCCTAACATAGTTATGGAATGTCTTGTTGGGTGCTATATTCACTGCCGGGAAGTCTTTGGGCTGTGCTACTTCACAGTAAAGTAACACGTTAAGGTATCAAATGTACTTTACTTCACAAAAACATGATTCCGAGAGCTAAAAACTGAAAATGTTCACAGCAAAACATTTCACAGATACAGAGGGTTAAGGGTACCAAACATACTTCAAATGAAGGATGAAAATACCCAAACAAAATTTCTACTTTAGCAAACACTTTTATCGTATGTAATAAACTAAGTAGAAAAGAAAGTTTTTTGAAAAAATTACTGTTCGAGTTCTGCACGGTTCTGCACTTTAGTTTATTTTTGTGGGTAGACAGGTATCAATTGTATTTATTTTATTTTGTTTCAATGAATGTGATGGTCACATAAATCTTATGTAGCACTGTTGAAAAATTGATTGAATGGTTGCAGCAACAAACTTAATTTTAAAACCAGTTTTCATTTTTAAAACCTCATCAGCTAAAGTGAACATGTTAACAGCTCAAGAACATTCTTGTGATAAACAAAGCAACTGAATAAATAAATCATTCCACTTGAAATCCCAGAACAAAACTCTAGCACATGCTGCATTAAGTAGATGCTCTAATTTTCTACATTACCGAAAACTACATAAACTCACATGTGTAACAGCCAGTCTCAGTGGCGGAGTGCTTAGCACAGCAAGCTACAATGCCAGGGTTGCCGGGTTTGAATCCCAGTCAAGGCATTGGTGCTCTTTTTTGAGTGTCCCTTCATCAATTTAATCTCATTACCATTCATCCTCTCCTTTGCAATTAGCCAAAAGTGACAGAAAAGCGAAGTAATATCAACCAAACCAATCAATCACATATATAACGAAAACGAGCACTATATTTATTCATGGTAGTGTCACAGCACCCTTGCTGACAAGACAATATCTATGCATGTTTGATTTGGAATGCCTGATAAAGCAACAAGCCCATAATTCAGACAGCAAGACATTCTTGAAGAATGTCTGGTCTTTTAGTACAGTACACATTTCAACATCCCCCAGAATCCTACATATGAACATTTCCTTCTCTGTAAATTTGTGTTTGTGCCTGAAAGTAATAGGGATAGTCTAGTTTCAACTTGATGAAATCATTGTCTTTAGTTCAGCAAGATGATTTCACAGAGCAAATCTCATTCACAGTAAAGTTTCTCAAACTATGGGCACTTTATTCCGTATACTCCCTTCCCACAGCATCAGCAAATACTATTAATCATTACATCTACTATATTGCACCCATACAAGGACAATTTTTGTTTAGGAATAACATACATGTAGACATTAGTAGTAAGACCTTTGACTGTGTTCATATAATTTTCTCATTACTCTCTCATGGGTTATACCTTAGTTACAAACTTCAGGAAAAAGGAAGAACTTGGTCTCAGTAGCTTAAACAAATAGTGAAACAGATGGTGAAACTACCAGTTGTTTGATACAGTGTTCATCCCTGATTTGTACTGAAATCACTTTGAACTTCCTGCTTGACCACAAAATATAACTGTACATTTATTTTCCAACTCTGAGCACAAATACAGGTAGTTTGAGTGTAACCTGGCATATTAAAGCACTTTTGATCACTAAATTTTGGCCAGGTGCCTAACTTGAATAACGTAATTTTGAAGAAATACATCTCGCTAGTCTTTTGTAGGTTTCAGAATGTTTACAAGAAACTGATATTTCATCGGTGATTTCGGTACCACTTGTCATGTCCAGCCTTCTTTTCTTCTGCACGGAAGCAACGAAGTCCATGATACTTATTGGAATGGTTAGTAGTGTTTACATATGAGGAAGCAGCCATGCATTTTCTTTTTCAATGCATGATAAAGTATCCCTTTATTGTACACCAGGTTCAAGCATGAAGATGATTGCAGCAAGATGAGACCTCTCCAATACCAGCCATACACAAACACAAGCCATATGTTACTTCCCCATCCTCTTTCAATTGGAGTTCTGGGAATGCTTAATCTGAAACGCTGAAAGAAAAATGAAACGAATTAGAATGAAAAATATATACATAACTATGTGAAGTAATACACTAGCCAACATGGCAATGGTTTAGATTGTGTAATGAAATTTGCAAGTTGTACAGAAGGATAAGAAATACATTTAGAATACTGAAAGTAAATTTAGAGGAACAGGTAACAGTTTAGTATATCGGAGACACATTTCTTCAATTTTACAGAAGAAACTACTTACGGAAATGAGTTTATCCAAGGTTTACAACGTTCGTCAAGGTATTTTCTTTCATCGTGGAATATATTTAAGCAAGAAATCATGTATTTTTCAAGAGAAATATCTCACCGACGCACAATTGCCATTGCTTTCATTTGCTTGCCCTACGACAACCAGATGCTGCGTACGTTTGATAACGTAAGCCCCTGTCAGTGTTTCCAATCCCTTTTTTTTTTAACTATGCTTGCCGAACCTAACCAAACCTAACCTTATAGGAAATGGTTCGTGGGCTATCCGTCAGCTACCCGTGCATAATGTACAATTTGCACAAGTGACAAACATGACAGTAGGTATTTTGCAGTGAAGAAGTTTGGAAACACTGTATACCCACTACGGTAGTCAACCTCAGCCTGCCATATTGTGTGTTACGAAAGCAAAGAAATGAATCAAAAGAAGTACTCTGTATGTGAAAATATTTTTTTTCTTTTCGTGTAAAAAGCATAATGGCACATTGAACTATGTTCCACAATACACAATTGGTAAGTACGAACCATTCGAAACAAAATATTCGATTTAAATGTGTCTCTGATATACTAAACTCTTACCGAGAAACTATTTTGTACATTTTAAATATGAAGAATGCATTAATTCATGAGGAATTGTTGTGAAAAGTAGCTTGTGCAGGCTACTCTGCCACAAATCACTGACGTATGAAAAATGTTCTATATTTGTGTAGCACATCAAGGAACATGTGGAAATGTTAAAGTATCCAAACCTACTTAAAATGTAAAATTAGTAATACTGTATGTGTATGCACATAGGAGTATAATTATAATGCTAAGGGCACCAACCCTAGCCTACTGACGTAAGCCTACAGAAACATGTTGAAAAATCGATCTGCACATAAAAACGAGTTAAATAATAATGAAACATGTTCAACATGTGCTTATAGTGATGTACGGAATTCAATTCAAGTAGAAAATAAAATTTGTATCATTATAACAATGGAATTGGAAAAACACAGTAACAATAATGAAAATCATTCTTAAATATAGGTGGAGATTCAAAGTACGTAATACAAGCTTTCACAGTGGAATAACAAAATTAGGCTAAAAATGCAGAAAAGTGGCTTAAAATAGAAAAGAAGCAAAATACACACACACATAAGCACAAGTTGTATTTTTTTGTGGTTACTTTCTCCTTGGAGTATTTTTGTGTCGAGCAATAATAGAAATGAGGTCTGTAACACAACATCCAGACCTGATTAACTTTTGTGTACCAAACTAAACTTTTTCACCACTAGGCACCGTTTTATTAGATTGTGCGTCTTCCCACAATTTCGCATGTTCGCAACAATTTAAATTAGATTAGATCGAAGACATCCTTGCTTATGAATGGTGCATACGGTTTTAATAAACTCATAACTGTGATTTTCATTCAACAAATACAATAATTATTTTTATATTAAAAATAGAATGGATACTTGCCTTTACGGAGCAACAGAACTTCACTTATTCTTCATATCTTTGTCAACCGTGGAAGAGTTTTACTGCTATTTCCAGATGGCACAGCACGGTCATTAATTGTATGCGATGTCACCCACATTTTACACTTAACACATCCGTGCATTAAGATCATACGTGAAAAAGAGTATCGATACATCTCATTCTGTATTTCATTGCAGACGAAACAAAATTGTCCGCGATCAGCTGTGCATGACCGAGATGGAAAAAGTCGCAACGCAATTGGCTGATGGTACAGTAGCCTCTCTTGCCAGCCAACATTTCACTCGCATGCAACTCGAGACCCCGAATCCGTTAGCCGCTCAACTAGTTTAGTTTCAATAATTCGCTTTTCGGCTGGCGACCGACTTGGCTACCGAACGAGAAAACTCACTCGTGAGCTAGGTGTTGACTTTCAATAATAAGCTCCCTGGACGCTCGAAGCAGACGACAAACGAGCTCTCCCTAAGGAGTGACGTAGTAACATGGCGGCGGCGTGTTTTCAGCGCAACGCTAGCCTCGCAACTTTGGAAGACTCGTTTCTGCCTTAAACTGGACGCAGAGAAACACGAGAACTTGCAGGGGTCAATTTTCCAAGGTGTAGTTTTTAAAATTGTTGTAAAAAAAATTGAGTGGAAATGTCCATTGTCTAGTAAACAAGGTGAGACATTCAAACGCTCCAGCCCATCCCGAAAAATAAAATCCTGCATACGCCAGTGTATTGAACATCGTTGCAACTGAGATACAAAACAAGTTTTCTCTCTTTTAAATCATAGTTGCTCTCATATTTTATTTTCAAGAATACGTGTTAATTTTCAAGGCTTTCTCTTTCCCCTTGGGGGCCACTGGCTCAGGCTAAACCGAATGTGCTGCAATCACAAGAAAGAAGTGTTTTAAGCGAGTGTTAGGGAAGAAAAAGAGAGATGAAATAAGCGGTAAAAAGTGGGAAATGTCTCAGAAGGTACAAAGAGAGAGTACAGGAATAAGGAAAACGTGACAGTTGAAGAAGGAGAAATAAAGAAGGGAGAGAACCCGCGCGATGGCGAAGAAGAGAGTGAAAGAAAGGGGGAAGCGAAAGGTGGGAGAAAGATACAGAGAAGTGGGAGAGAGAAAGAAATAGAGATACCAGGGAGAGAGCGGGAGAGAAAAGACAAAGAAATAGAATGATAGAGAGAGAGAGAGAGAAGAGAGAGACAAAGAAATAGAAATAAGAGAGAGACAAAAATAAAAACAGAGAAGAGAGAAGGACAAAGAAATAGAGAGAGAGAAATGGAGAAACGAAAGAGAAAGAAGGACAAGCTGCAGATAGAGAGAGAGAAGAGAGTGAAAGGAAAGAGACGAGAGAGGAACAAATATAGAAGCGAGACAAAATAAAGAGAAATAACGAATGCAAAGAGAAAACAAGAGAGAAATTTAGAAGAAAAAAGCGGAAAGAGAGAAGGAAGGGAGAGGAGTAGCAGGAGTTCGATAGAGAGGAAGAATAAAGAAAAACTAACAGACGAAAGACAGAAGAGATTAAGTAAATACGAACGAAGAGGTACTAAAATTGAGAAAAGGTGAAATGCTAGAACGAAGATACAAGAAAAGACAATAACAACATATTTATAAAGAAGAGGAAGGGAGGAAGGAGAAGCATATTTTCATATTTCAAGGGAGGGGAGTCTAGGGCTCTTTCTGGCGGAAGCGACTAGCGGAAGGCGACAATCCACACGGAAATTTCACACCGAAGCGACAAGCAACACGTGCCCCTTCAGGACAAAGTAAGGGACCTTCCCGATGGTGCAGTGGTAGCGTCGTCGCCTTGTAATCAAGGGGTCCCGGGTGCGTATTTCACATGTGCACATTGAAATAGAGATTGGGGGCGTGGTTTGTGTATGAATGTTTCCTATTGGCTAGCAGGCTGCCTCAGTGATATAGGAAAGAACACTGGCATTTATTTCATTAACTTGTGCGAACACTTTCTGTAAACCACAGACTACAAGCAGAACCATCTGGTGGGGAAAACACAACGCACTCGGATAGTAATCAATAGTCGAAAAGCGAATACACTTTCTTATTGGAAATAAAAGAGGCAATGTTTTTGGTGGCCGCGGTGGTTCAGTCGGTAACGCGTCTGACTACCATGCTCAAGGTCCCGGGTTCGATCCCCGGCCGGTTCAAATCCGGGAACTTTTCTAACGGTGGAAGCGGTCCCGGCGCCCACCCAGCGTCGAATAACATGGGTACCTGGGGGAAACCCTGGGGGGTAAAGGCGGTCAGGGGCGTGATGCTGATCACATCACCCCCACTCACGACCGGATCAAGAAAGTGTGGGGCGTTACCCCCACACCCCCTATACGCCTTCATAGGGGAACACTTTACCTTTTTTTATATATATTTTTAAAATGTTGCGTTAGATGAAAATTCTTATACAATTATTTAATATGTATATTGGGTCATTTTCCGGTTTTCGAAAGATGCAAACAAGGAGCATTACTTTAAAAATCTGTGAAAACCTTGAGTAGCGCCAAAACCTTAATTTCGACTATATAAGTGCGCTGCTATTTGTTTTGTAAAAAGTTGTTACAAACCAGATACTACATACTGGAAACAACACAAGATGAAAAGAGAGGAGTTTCAAAAAAGAAAAATATGGCAGCACAAGGTGAAAGAATATAAATAAATCGCTGGAGGATAACTATGGATTTAGTAAAAGTGAACTACAATAGAAAGATGTAGAAAAGATCAAAACAATGTATAAAAAGTAGAAAATAGATGGAAAGGAAAATATAAGTGGTTTACATCATTGAACAAGTTCAAGCCTGTATCAATTGTTAGGCACGCCATAGAAGTACTCAATAAAGAAAAAATAGACCAACCAACCAGAAACTTCTCTATAACAAGCCACGCCCCCAATCTCTATTTCAATGTGCATATGTGAAATACGCGTCCCGGGTTCTATACCCGGTGGCGTATTTACAAACCCTATAGTACTGCAGAACCCCCAGCGATATTTGGCTACTGATTGGCTGCCATTCCGGAAGTTGATGCAGCGTTCCTTCAAGTTAACGCTAGATGGCAGGGTTCAAATTAACAGTGTAGATTTCAGATATCCATCCCAACAAGATAAGAAACCCATTTACACTAAGGTTCATTTTTAGCAAATTATTTAAATTAATGTTTTAGAAGACAGAAATCAGAACTCTTCTTGAAGTGAATGATTTTTCTATTTAAAGTCACATCAGTGCAAACATTGTAACTACCAATGACTATTGAGAAAATTATGCATATCCAACGTATAGCATTTTAAACATTATATTTTATTATATAAACGTATATTTCTTAACATAATTTCGACAATCTGTTTACAAACTTTATTACTATATAATCACAAGTCTAATTTGTCCATACTTTTGCTGTAAATGTAGAAGCAAGGAACAATGGACACGGAACATAAACATAAACACTTCCGGTTCACACAGCCAATAAGAAAGAAATAAGGCACATGGCAGAGTGGTTCGGATCCCACTTTAAACCGTAGGTCCAGTCCCGATTACCCTTAATGTGCATAAAGTGGACTTAAAACACCAACTCAAATAAACAAACAAACAGTACAAAGTAAAACATTCGGCGCGCATGCGTGAACAACAGCCCGAGGAGATATGTGCAGCCTGTCGTGTTGTTTCGGTTCGAAGAGTCACATTTATTTCTGAGGGTTGGATTCCAAGAGACGCGTGTGTCTTGTCGCTGAGGTCTGAATGCTTCCTAATGGAGATTTCAGACCGAAGCGACAAGCCACACTCGAAACATGTCGCTTGTTTGATTGATTCATTTGGTTTATTGTACATCGCTTTCTGCCACTTTTGGCTAATCACGGAGATGAAGATGAGTGACGATAACGATGAAATGGATGAAGGGACACTCACAAAGAACACTGAAGTCCAGGACGGGATTCGAACCCGGCTAACCAGTCCGCCACGGAGGTACGCGCATGTTGTTTTGGAACGTGCTAATCAGCAGCAACGTTTCACACCGTAGCGACATGACAGGTCGCACAAGCTTATGTTCCATTGGTGAAATCCTCAAGCGAGACGCGTCGTCTGTCCCTTCGTTCTGAAATCTCCCTGAAAATTACAGAGCGTTACGCTGAGTAATAATAATAATAATAATAATAATAATAATAATAATAATAATAATAATAATAATAATAATAATAATAATACTTTAGTTTCAAAATTATAACACATTTCTTGCTGTAATGTTTGCAGAGCCAGCCCTAGATGGGTGCGGGACCTGAAGCACACAATACAAGCGGGGTCTATAACCAAAATTTTTCAGAGGTGTGAAAACATGAGATTTTTGTTTCTTTACTCAGAAGCACAGGTGTCCTATATCATTAGCCATTAAAATATAATCATTTTTACGATGATTATACATTTTGTTATTATCTAAGAGCAATAAGCTGTACGTTGAAGGTTAAAAACAAGATTTATAGAAGGCTATTAAAACTTTTAACTATTGTTTCCTTACATTTCTGATGTACCACTCGTGTGACGTTAATTATATATAATTACAAAATCAAACTATTATTTTACCTATCAAAGTGGCAATTTTTAATCCAGTAACATTCTCCATCATAATATATTCTCTTTTGTTTGAATTTCATTGAATTTTGACGCTGTAGTTGCTGCAGCCATGAACCTTTGGGTTTAAGAAGGCTAGAGAGTTAGTTAGTTAGTTTGCCGCTGTAGTGAATTGGCATATTTTCCATATAAAATAATATTTTCATATGATTTCATTACATAATTAAATGAATAGTGCATACTATAATTACACTAATAGTATATGCTATATGTAATTGAAATAT